>NC_142141.1:47100876-47252392 GCF_024610735.1 Ursus americanus | reverse complement strand
AACAAAAAACAATTATGCATTTTGGAGGATGGTCTTACGGTTATAGTTTTCAGTGATTTGCATATGTTTGAATCCTGGAGGAACTAAATTACTGTCTACCTTGGATCTAAAGAATTCTACCTTTTAGCAGCAGCACTTTGATGTTTATCAAAGCATTCTAGTTGTGAAACAATGAACAAAAAATGCTGAAATGGCTGTCTCCAAATTACTTACATTTAAATATGTTTCAGACGTATGGAAGATGATATTTTCACTATAAACACATACATTTCACAAGGGACCTTTCCTATGTTTGACAACAGATTAATTGGAGATTTAGGTCATATGTACTTCGTTTCATAAACTAATAAACTTAATTACTTCTTTTATGCTGAGTTGCCCATTTGATCAGAGAACTTCATTAAAACATTAAAAAATCAATATCAAAACTTCAGATGATAATTAAGCCTATCACTGAAGACAGATAAAAGGTTTTTTTTATATCTTTATAAATCTAATGCCTCACCCAGAAATTGGATCCTGGTATATAATACATAATCAATACTTTTTAAATTATTGTATTTATGTAGTCAAAATCTATCTTCTCTATAATAAAGTAAAAAATACTTATAGACAAATTATAATGCTTTTTTTTGGCTTTTAAAATATATGATCCATGGACAAACATATATTTATAAAATTCACAAAAAGGTTTTTCCATAAAATTTCAGTAGAAATATTTGCTCTCATAGCTTGTAAACAGTAATTTTAGCAGTAATAGAAACAGCTCACTGTCAGCTTAAATACAATAACTACTGACACAATAAGATTTCTCTGGCCAAAGCAAACACTATGTAACTTCATGCATTCCTACAAATCCTTTCCCTTTACTATAAATGTGACACACTGATGAAAAGAGTGAATATTTGGATGAACTGTGCATGATCAAGGATCAGTCAGCTGATTATTTCAAATACTCAAGTTGTTCCATTTTTAAATATATTTTGACTTCTCTATAAAGTGTGCATTCCAATTTTGTATGATGTTATGCAAAGTGCTGCACTCAAAAAAGAAAAAAATGAAGCTTGATTTTTCTAAGCAAACCTCTGCTGCTCAAAACTGTGGCAAAAAGCTTGGTCACATTCAATCTCATTAATCATTCCAAAGATTAAATATTTTTGCATGGCCTGGAATTGATACAAATCTTCTGGTTTAGCAACAAGAATTGAAACTGAAAAGCGCTTGGAGCACAGGGTAAGTGTAATTTATATGCTGAGGCTTTTGCACATGTATCCTTTCTTCCTCCTTCTGGCCTCTTTTTTTTTTTTTTAATAATTTTTATTTTGGTATATTAGTCTCTTTTTTTTTTCCTTCGGATCTGCAGTTACTAAACTGACATTCCTCAAATCTCCACCAACCAACTCTTCCTTTCTCATTTCTTCCCTTATACTGATCTATTTTCCTCCACTTCCACTCCGACCTATGACTGAAGAGCTTTGTTAGCTGTTATTCTCAGCAGCAATGGGCAGCTCTCCTTTGGAAATAAGTGACTGTGATTGTCCCCTAATAGACTCTGTACTGTTTAGTCCAGAGTAACTGAACCTATTAATTTCCCCCTGCTTCTTGGACCATAATGCATTTGCAGGGGAAGAATGGTGAGGTGAGGGAGATTCATGTTCTAGAACTACTCTTGAATGTCAGGATGTAGATCAGGGAGGATGTTGAAAATGGTTTATTGGAAAGAATATGTTGAAAGAAATGTTTTTCTTTGAACGTTTAGATTTTCATCTATGACCTAGATTACCTATTCATTGAGAGTGCAAAATCTGAATGCTATTTGTTGATATCCTTCTATGAAATATAAAGCTCTAGAATTTCCATTTCTGTGCTTGCTATTTACCTGCTCTTAATCGGATAATTTATGTGGAAATTATGGATTGGATTTGGTGGAGCAGCATGTATAGATCGCGTGTTACACGACACACCTGAAGTCTTCAGTATGAAACATATATACGGGCTCAATCACATTTATTGAATTATTGGAAATTCAATTTCCAACTGGACATTCCAGTTTCTCCTCTTGTGTACTTCCCTCCAGTAACATTCACTTACATTAAAAAAGGATTATATTTGGATCTTTTCATTTGTTAAGGATGAAAATGTTAGGCAGTTAGTTAGGCATAAGAGAGGAGGGATAAAGCAGGTGCTGGCCACAGGCTCAGCGCCACCCCCGAGGGTCAACAGCCACACCTTCAGAGCCACCTCTAAGGGCTAACAGAACAGGAAAGGCCTAGCCACAAACCTGGCTCAAAAGCCACAAGGGGACGTCTAAGATCTGAGCATGCGCACAAAGGGTGAAGCTTGTCCTTGACTATCTTTCAGGTCACAACAGAAGCTCATTAGACACTCATAAATATACAGTACATAGATAAATAAAATTATAACAGAATGCATCATGGGTAGGTTCATGTGCAGAGGCCAAATGTTATATAACCACCAGCTGTCGATCAAAAATGTCAATCAAAGCCACATTTACAGGTACTCAAAGCAGGCTTGAAAGGATGACGCCAGAGCTACTCAGGGCCATTGCCATTCTTGCTCAGGTAGGGGCCCACTCTCTCTCTGAAAGTGTCCTATACTTCGGGGAACCTGGGTGGGTTAAGCATCTGCCTTTGGCTCAGGTCATGATTTCAGGGTCCTGGGATTGAGCCCCGCATTGGGCTCCCTGCTCAGCAGAGAGCCTGCCCCTTCCTCTGCCTGCCGCTCCCCCCTGCTTGTATTCTCTCTCTCTCTCTCTCTCTCTCTCTCTCTCTCTCTCAAATAAATAAATACAACCTTTAAAAAAATGCCCTATATTTATCTACTCAATAAACTCTACTCCCCCATTCTGGTCTCAGGTCTCCAATTCTTTGATGTACCTGGAACAAGAACCTAGCAATCCAGTAACAAAAACAATAAAATTGAGGCAGCTTTAGATGCCATTTTCTCATGCTTTAAAAATAATGAATACCACTTGGCTGTACATAACATAATGCAAAAATTAAATCTGGGTAAAAAATTTCATATGAAAACGTATAGAATTTTCACTTAGCAGCAAATTTCGAAACTAAACCCACATTTTCAACCTTTTAAAGATTTGAAACACATTCATAAATATACATCTGCCACTTTAAATGTTATTATCAGGAGTAAGGTTCATAAAATACCATGGAAAAGTTCATTTCTGTTTAAAAATATATGAGAGACCCTATCCCTGTGAATTTTATCCTGAAGTAAAGCCAAAGCTGTGAATAACTAGAGAGTAATGGAAATGAGTTCGGGGCGCCTGGGTGGCTCAGTTGGTTAAGCCTCGGACTTCTGATTTTGGCTCAGGTTATGATCGCCGGTTGTGAGATCCAGCCTGACGTGGGGCTCCTGCTGGGCATGTAGCCTGCTTAAGATTCTCTCTCTCCCTCCTCCTCTCCATCTGCCCCTCTCCCCTCATCTCCCTTACTAAAAAAAAAAAAAAAAAAAAGAAAAGAAAAAAAAAAGAAAAGAGTTCAACTCATTCCCTGGGATCTTTGCTGAGTTCCATGACTCATTCTGGCTTTGTTGCCCATGTAGAAAATCGGGGTAGGCAGTCCTCATTAAAATCAGATGATTCACTGAAAATGGATTTTCTCAGGTAGAGGAATTAAAAATCATAATATTAATAAATCCTCTATAGTTATAGATTTGCCAATTCAGAACTATAGAAGGTAAAGGCAGATGCTAACATTCCAGACGTTACTTGGGAAAAGAGAAACTGCAATATGAAAATGATATATGTTGTTGTTGCTATTGATAATAATATTCATTTACTATTACAAATTTATACAAATATGCCCAATTTGCTAAAAATACCAAAAAAAAAAGGAAAAAAGAAAAAGCAGCCACAGTGATTAGTCCTGATCCAAATGAATCATTTTCAAACAATACATGTGCCTATAAAGTAATGTGAAGCATTACAAAATTTTGTTATCAACTGTCATATCTATTTCTTTTATCAATCTTTTATTATCTAAGGGTGTTGAATAATTTATTCAATATTTGTGCAAGCCACTCTGCTTGCCTCCAAGCCTCATCTGAACGAGCAAAGTATGAGCCCACACAGAAGTGACATCACCTTGGTTTATAGTGTTCCTGCTCCCTACTTTGTCCACCAAAACAGAGCAAATTCTCTATTAATAAGTCACTCCAAAGGCTTTTCCAATCACAAATATGTATTTATATGCCATTCACTGCAAGACTTTCTCCCATTTTTTCTATGTTGGGGAGTAACATACATATGTATATATGTATGTATATATATGTGTATATATGTGTATATATATGTATGTATATATATGTGTATATATATGTATACACAGAGATATTTAATTTTTTTATAGGATTTTTTATTTATTTATATATAGAAAGGTTTTAAAGATTTTATTTATTTATTTGCGAGACAGTGAAGAGAGAAAGAGAGAACACACGAGCAGGAGGAGGCGCAGAGGGAGAAGCAGTCTCCCCACTGAACAGGGAGCCCAATGTGGGGCTCAATCCCAGGACCCTGGGATCACAACCTGAGTTGAAGTCAGACACTTAACTGACTAAGCCACCCAGATGCCCCTTTTTCTATATATTTTTGTTAAGGGTTAAATATTTATATCACATCTCTTATATATTTCCAATATATCTATTGGTATTTAATGTGCCGTTTTTCCCCACAAATACATCTATTTTTTGTAAAAATTTCTTATATAAACACCAATATACTTTTCTTTTTTCATATTCCTGTACAAAGAGTGTTATATTAGTAGCAGATTTGTATCTATGATTTACAACATACCTGTTTCTCTCTATAGTCTAGTGTTTTTCTTAATACTGCAAGCCTCTATCCTAACTCCAAGACTTGTTTTTTTTAGACTTGTTTACTATATTTCGCCACTTTCTAGTCCATACTTGTACTCTTTCTCTTTTCCCTTAACTTTATCCACTTCATCCATTTCCTACTTGGGACAAAGACTCCCCCCAACCCAACCACACTCCTGCCTTGCTCACCAACCTACCCTAATTAAATCGGTCACCACCAGTGTTACTAATTTTTCCTTCCTAATTATTCGTCAAATTGTTACTAAAACTGTTCTTAAAAGATTGTTGACATGTCTTACCTGGATAAAAAAACCCACAATCTGCTAGTCCATCCTACTTCATTCTCATCTATTCTCCTTCCTATTTTAATACAACCCCAGAACTCTACTGTATTTTCCTGCTGTACCAAAAAGCGGGTTTTCAGTCTCTGAGGCACTTGCAGGAAGCCATACATAATTAAAATTTTTAAATATTGCTTCAGTGTACTCATTTTGGGATATACTTCTATGGTGATAAGAAGTTTATATTCACAGTCCTGTTAAAGTCATTTTTTAAAAGAGATTTTATTTATTTATTGAGAGAGAGAAAGGGGGAGTGAGCATGAGCAGGGGGAGGGGCACAGGAAGAGGGAGAGAGAGAATCCCAAACAGACTGGAGCACCAAGCGTGGAGCCCTGGGTTCGATCCCACAACCCTGACATCATGACCAAAGCTGAAATTACTAGTCGGATGTTCAACTGACTGAGCCACCCTGGTGCCCCTGTTAAAGGAATTTTCTTTAAGTTTTTCTTTAAATAAATTAGAATAAACTTTTATTTTTTTATTTAAATTCAATTAGCCAACATATAGCACATCATTAGTTTCAGAAGTAGTGTTCAATAACTTATCAGTTGAATATACTTTTAAAAAAGGTAAGTAAATAGGAGAGTATGCAGTTTGCGAAACACTGGCATGTGAGAGATAAATTCCGTGATCCTTTGCATGGTATAACAGCTTTTGATTACTTTCTTTGCTTCAGGAATGGCTTATTCTTACCTGTGGAAAATTTTTAATTCTCAAGAGTTAACCAGTATTATTGTCACTAATTTTAACTTTGATTCATACTTTAAATCTTCTTGTATTTATTAAGTATAAGACGACACTGACGAGGTGAAAACCTTTTGGATTCTCAGTGAGCCCACTGCTATTGAAATTTCATTCCAAGAAATCAGTTATTTTCTACTACTTCTGGTTATGTCTGCCAAATATTTTTTTTCTGACATTTGGATTAACAGAATTTCTGAGAAAATAATTCTTAAGAGATCATTACTTTTTCCTCTTAATATCTATCTCTTATGATCCCAGTATAAAGGTTGCTGATAATAAACTTTAGGCTTAGAAGAGGCTTAAGTCAATATTACACAAAATAGTGATTTATATTTCTGGGGAAGCTCTGAGAGAAACAAGTGTCATTACATCACAACTGCTTGACAAGTATCCAAGAGGAAAAACGAATAACGGTACTGGAATAAAATTTTATTATCAACTGTCATATCTATTTCTTTTATCAATCTTGTATTATCTAAGGGTGTTGAATAATTTATTCAATATTTGTGCAAGCCATTCTGCTTTTTTAATGCAGGCGTTGGCAATTTTGTTTAGTATTGTGTTTGGCTTTGCAGGCCATGAAGTCTCTATTGCAACTACTCATGTCTGGTTGATTGAAAAACAGCCACTGCCAAAACATAAACAAATGGGGGTGGCTGTGTTCCAGTAAAACTTTATTTACAAAAGCAGTCAGTGGTCCAAATTTACCCGCAAACCACAGATTGCTAATACCCACTCAAAGGGAAAGCGTATACGATGGTACTGTCTGTTCGAACAGAGCGTTGGGCAGATATGAGGCTAATGCCTACCGCCACAGAGCACAGCGTTATCAGGGCAAGAAGAATGAAATCCCAGATAGCTGTAAGAATCTAACACACTCCCCCATCAAGGTACAAATAATACCATGTAGAGAGTTCGGGCATGTAGAGAAAGTTCAGAGATGAAACACGGATTGATTCTTAAAAAAGATTATCAAGGGTCTTTTTTTCATTTCAGGCTTAAAATAGGAGAAGGACCACCATTTTAAAACATGCAAATGTATACACATCTTGTGCAGAAAAAGCATTAACACAGAAGGCCTGAAGTTGCCGTCTTCAACAGAGCCTATCTGTGGGGTGGCCCTTGGCTGGCAGCTGGGAGCCTCACTGTTTTACCAGCCGGGGCTGCTAAACGCTGGATTTCCTTTCTTGAAGTGTGAGATGCTGGTAGCTGAGGCTGGTTGTGCTCCTGCATGACCCATCCCCAATAAAAACCTCGGACTCTGAGGGTCAAGCAGGCTTTCCTGGGCTGCACCCATGTTGCTCTATTTAGCTGCTGGACTGAGGAGTACATCCTGTGTGACTTCTCTGTGAGTGTGGAGTGGGAGTGGGGGTCGAGGGGAACCTAGGAAGCCTGTGCCTGGATTCCTCTGGACTCAGCCTAATCCATCTGTTCTTGTTGATGGTGTTAATAGAATACGCCTGTGAGCACAACTGTCTCTGAGTACTGAAAGTCCTTCCAGCAAATCCCTGAATGTGTGCACGTTCTCAGGACTTTGAACACACACATGCACACACCCAATACCTACCCTGATTACTTCTAAAACAGCGGATATTTTCTGCTCTGTTTTCTCTTCTGTTGATTTTCTTCCATTCCATTCCATTTTATTCTATAACATTCTATTCTAATGCATTTAATTTTAATGTAGTCAATTCCATTACATGTAAATTAAAAGCCCTTTGTATCCTACTATATGATTTCCCGAGCCACTAATGTAACACGGCTCTTGGTAGCCCACTGAGCTGTCATCCTAACCCATATACCTTATACATTTCACTATCATTTGCAAAAAACACACGGCATCTTTCCTTTTTAAGGACTTTAGTGCTAATCAATGCCAACAAAGATGCATAGCATTAGTGTGTTAGTTATCCATTGCTGTACACCAAATTATCCCAAAACTTAGTGGCCTAAAACAACAAAGATTTATTATTTCGTAGTTTCTACAGATAAGGGTCACTCTCACTAGGCCACAATCAAGGTATCACGTGTTATCTGTAGAAATTTCAAGACCCAACTGGAAAATCTGCTCCCAAGTGGATTCACATGGCTACAGCCATATTCTCCCTGGCTATTGTCCAGAGTCATTAGTCCTGGCCAGTTGGACATCTCCGTAGGCCAGTTCAAAACACGG
Source organism: Ursus americanus (assembly GCF_024610735.1). Taxonomy (NCBI): domain Eukaryota; kingdom Metazoa; phylum Chordata; class Mammalia; order Carnivora; family Ursidae; genus Ursus; species Ursus americanus. Next base: position 47,244,280 of record NC_142141.1, on the reverse strand, counting down.
CAGCTGACTTCTCCCAAGGCAGGCAAGAGAGCAAAAGGGGGCAAGCAAGACAGAAGCCAAAGTCTTTCCTGTTACGTAACCTTGGAAACAACATATCAACACTTGTATTGTACTCATTAGAAGTGAGTCAGTAAATTCATCATCTACAACTCAGGTAATGGGGATTACACAAGGGCATGAATGGCAGGAGGATTTTTGAGGACCAACTTAGAATCTGCCCACCACAATCCAGAGAAAGAAATAAACATAATAAAGCTAAAACAGTTATGTTGCCAAGACATATGGTATTTTCCCTGTGTTACTCTAATTTCTCCATACTTTCTTATTTCCTTTCTCACAAGATTATTAGCATGCCCCACATGCGGTAGTCTTTATGTAAAAGACTCATGGTAACTGCCAGTTTATTCCTGAAGGCAGTTATTAGCTTTGAAAGCCACTTTAACATGCCATAAAGTCATGAATATTTTTTGCTATAATTATCTTGCTTTTGTATCACAAAGGCAAATTTATATACATTCTTATGTGATACAACTTTATTAATGTGCTTGGAACAATGAGGGAGAAGGAGGAGGAGTAAGAGAAAGAGGAAAAGGAGGAGCAAGCACAAAGGGGAATGGGGTAGAGGAAGGGAAGAGGTGAAGTTGAAGGGAAAAAGGTCATTATTATAAAATGCAGTCAATCCTCAATACACTATTCCAAGCATATACACATAGTTTAGCTATATGTATATGTAAAGTTATAAAATATTAAGCTATATATAACTATATATAACCATATTACTATATATATATATATATATATATATATATATATATATATATATATATGCATTCTTCTTTTGAGGAAGGTAATACTATTATTCCTATGCTACAGATAAGGCAACTGAAAATGAGTAAGTCCAAGTTTATTCTGCCAGAACTAGAATTTCAGCCCAGAGAATCTGGTTATGGAGCCCACATTTCTAACTTCATCATGCTCCCTCCAAGGACTCAAACATTGAATCAAGAATACAGCATTCCTTAAAATTCAATTAATATATATATTTTTTAAAACACTAATACGGGTCTATGTCTTCAGTGCATATGTCAGGTAATCAACAACTATTTGTTGGATGAATAAATAAATATCATAGTTTGAGTTTTCTGGAAACTGGCCTAAAATAATTTTTAAAATGTCAAAATTTAAGGACTTAGTTTGTATAGGAGAGAGCAAAAAAGAAGACAAAAGAAAAAAGAAAACAATTACAAAACTTTGGAAAGAACTTTGAAGGAAGAAAAAGAGAAAGGGGGGAGGAATGAAAGAAGAAAGAGAGGGGAGAGGAAATAAAACTTTAGAGAATGCTAGTTTTTAATTTGATGTTACAGTTAAAGTATCAGGATGTGTTTCCTGCCAGTCGTGTGTCACATATTGTATGCAGTTAAATCACAGAACAATGAGACGCTTTGAGGTTTAAGAATTAAAGTGATATAATAAAGAACAAAAAGTTTATATAAGGTATGCTATAACTGTACCCAGATCAGGAATACATGATTTGTAAACACAAATTAATCATATTTATCTTTAAAATGTAATAGTACTGTGTAATAAAACTTATCGGCATACACATGTTAATATGAATATTTCTTTTTAGTTAAAAGAGACAAATTTATAGTTATTTCACTAAAGTCTGCAGGGTTCTGGAACAACGCAACTTATTGGATTTAATATATTTCTCATAAAAGTGTCTCAGAAGCATTAATTTCATGCTTGACACAACTTTTCATAGGCTCTGTGATTTTATATCTCTGATTTACAACAGGCTAGTTTTGTTGGATGATAAACTCTCAAATTGCAGAAATTTTAAAACTGAAAGATTTCTTTTTTAAATATAACAAGGAAGTTTGGTTGATTCAATATGAAAAATGAAACTTTAAGTGAGTTCATTTTACCAGTGATAACATCACTATAATGGCTATATACTCATTGGTCAGAATAAAATAGAAATTAAATTAAATATTAAATAGTTTCAAATTTTACTTTTTTTTTCACTTAGTGGACTTATTTGAAATAGACTAAAACCTCAGACAGCAAAGTCATCAAAAATTTAGGAATCCTTACCCTTTTCTATCAGATACAGATACAAAAATGCCATAAAATAGATATTGGTTTGCTGGTGAAACAGTAGTTCCTGAATTCTTAACAAACACCTATGTGTTCTTAAGTGATCATTTATGCAGCCCAGAAGAGAGGTATGTCTTCCAAAAGAATTAATATTACAAATGATGCTGAAACTGTTGTAAAATGATTGTTCATTTCATTTCAAAGAACAAACAAAAATGCATTCTCTTGGGCAGGTGATATGTAAGAGAGGAGAGGTTTTCCACTAAAACCAAAGGCCGGGGTTGGGGGGAACTGGTTCAAGTAGAAGGATAGTGATAGCAATTAACAAAACAGGTAACAGATTCAATGACGGGTAAAGATGAATCAGATATTCTTAACACCTGAGAAGGAAACCATTACAAACCAATAGCCTTACAATTCTCCAAAGGTATTCTAAATAGCCAACCTATAAAAAGATCTGTCCACCTAAAAAATCAGAACTTACAAGTTAGAAAGATACCCTAAAAAATGGTGCATGTAACTTCCATCCCATGAAAACTTTTCCATGGCTGTAATCACCACACCTAAGAGTGTCTAATACATACTGATGCTTAGTACATATTTGTGGAACGAAAGAATCAGACACGTAAAACCCCTTTAAAGAACTGATCTTGAGATGATTATCCAAAGATAGTACTCACTACTACTGTGACAGGCTACCCTATTACTGAGAATTTTAACTTACAAATTTCCTTGTCATATGAACTAAGATTTGGTCTTCAAAGAAAATCTATCCATGGTTTCATATTACTCCTTGGAAAATATGTGGAATAAAAGTGAATCCCTCCTCTGCCTGGGAATCTTTCAAGTATTTGAAGAAAGCTATCTTACCAAAATGAGGCAGAGCTACTAGCTTATGACTGCTCTGCACCATGTCTCTGACTTCCTGCACCCCACAGTCTGTTTCACAATAGTCATCAGATTTTTGTGGGTAAAGTAGTTTGTAGGGCCAAATAAAATTTACCCAAACATATTGTCACTTGTCTTCTGGAACACCTAAATTATTTGAGCCATTGTGTGACATGTCAGAGACCATGGCCGACTGCCTGGGGGCAAGGATTATTGGGGGTGGACAGGAAGAGAGTTACAGACCTAGTGTCTTCTGCTGGGGCTGGAAGAAAACACCACCTGCCAGCTTCTCCTGAGAGGACATGTATGGCAACCACGACAGACAAACGTAAAGGATCTTCCACTCTTCAACAGATACCACCTAAGTGTGTCAGATGCTTACCTGACCCCGTGGAGAGAGCCTCAATTATGTTCAACATTAGCTTTCCTTCAGTCCTCTGGGATGGTGGTTATAGGTCTGAATTAACTTTAGCCCAGGAACAAAGAAATGGAAGCTACCTTGCCCACTTCATTTAGAAACAATATACATCAATGACATAGCTATTACATTCCCTTTAAAACTTGGTGAAACTGGAAGTCTAAAGCTCCATTGCACTTTCCTCTTCACCTGCTAGTCTACAGAGCAACAGGGGATACTCAAGAGCTGAGGTCTAACAGCAGAAGAAAAACAGATGTGAGCCTGGCACCAAGGAAGAGATTCTTCACCTGAGTCTAAGCTTTTACAGCTATAGAACAGAAACGGTATGCTAGTAGGCACTATTTGGGGCACAACTGTGGAGTTTCTAGCACCAAAGAACAGGGATATAGGCAAATAACAACACTGCCAGACAGTTCAATCTAGATTTAATGCTTTAGAGCAGAGATATGAAAAGGTTTTTTAATATGAACAATTATTTCTTCAGGCTGGCAGGACTCTATGTAACATATTTCATCACTTCTAGGACACATCATTTTATTCACATTGTAACACTTCTAAAATTAAGGTGCATCTTCTAATCAATGGTACATCAGAATTCACTGGGGACTTTTCCTTAATTTTAATCATATAAACAATGGCAGTGCCCATAGAAGCACCTTTCAGAAGTGAGGCTATCATAAAATCAGGGCTTTTATTTATATAGTTTTATGTCAAATCTAGACCCATGGAGGCAATGGATGCATCAAGTTACCTTCTGATCGCAATCCAGCAGATGATGCTCACAGTGGCAAAATATGCTGTCCTGGTCCCTTATCAGTTTTAGTTGCCATTGAAGTAATGTGGTTTTTTTCCCCCTCAGAACTACTGAACTGCCAAATTGGGTAAAATCTGTCTTCATGAATTTAGTGAACTTGAATCAGCCCTGAAAGATATATCCATTATTGTGATCGGATCTAATCTCTGGGCCAGTGTGCAGTCAGGAACTAGATGCTGGACCATCAGTGTAATTGTACCAAAGAGGCCCGTTGGGTGACAAGCAGATAACTTTGCCTGATGTCACCATAGACATTTCATCATTACCTATGCCACTTTTTTTTTTTTTTTTGAGATAAAGGAAGTAACTTCTGTAAAGCAGTTATGAAGTGTTAGGTATCTAAGGGGCCCTCAATAACGATTATTCTCATTTCATGGGTTGTCATTCTCTTAATTTATTCTAATTTCATCAAGCACCCATGGGATGGTACCCAGAACTGACAAGACTCCTGCATGGCCTGGCTATCACCTCTTCGATCTGGTCACTCTATTTCTGTTTATGAAATAGAAGATCCCATTAGCTCTGTAGGAACTGATCACACTATTGATTCATACTGATCTCACTATCAGGTACAATCCGGAACCTCTGTGACACATGCTCTTGGTCGGCGATCCTATCCTTTGTACCATTGGCTCTTTGGATCTGGGGACAGTACCTTACATTTATCACTTTAAAATGCTTATTTGTTTTGGTCCTTCGCTCTTTGTTGTCCAAACACTGTGGATTCTTTATTCTGTAACGTAAAGTATGTATCAAGCCTCCCTGCTTTTTGTCACACTCAAACCTGGTGGTTACGACTACTTTATAGTTTTTAAGTGACAACTTGACTGGTTACAACTACTGAAATGGACAGGACTGATTTGAGATCCTGAGTGATGTGCCACAGCTCTCTTTTTAGATAACTGACACCACTGTATATGGTCTTTCACCTAGTTATGAATCCATATCTTTTGCCATCAAGTTCACATCTTTGTGTCCTAGCTTCCAGAATCTTAAGAGTCATGCTTTGATCAAAATCAATCAACAGCAGTTCTTTGATCAATTTGTCTAACATTGTGTTGAAAAAGAGGGTAAACTGCTGTGACATAATTTTTTAAAATGCTTGCTGAATTCTAAGAAACATATAAAATCTGAACTCATTATGTGCTCTCACCCTTTAACCACTGTTCTTGTACATTTCCAATCTCCATTTATGAAACTACCAAAAAGAAGCAAAAAGGTTACAGGTGCTAACTATAGCCTGGCAATGTCTCTTCTTAACAACCTGTTACACTGGCTACAACTTCTTTCCTATTGCTATTAACACACTGATTTGGTAATTTGCATTGATTTTAAGTACTATCACACTTTTTCTAGCTGGCCTTAATGTCTTTTATGGTGCATGATTTAAATACTATCTCCAGAGTGTCACTAGATTACTCAGTCTCTTTAGTTCTAATTTCTTTACCTCTCAAATTCTCCATATCTGGCTTGCCATGATCACCTACATTCCAAAATGACAACTGTACCAAAGAGTTCATCTGTCCCAGAAAGTCCCACACAATTCATTCATCCTTGCTTCCCTGCCCAAAAGCTTCCCCATCAAATCAATCCTTATCTCCAGAAGCAATTGGACAAACAGATAGGCAGGTGACTGGCCAGTTTGGTTAAAAAAAAAAAAAATTAAAGTTCCAGAAAAGAATCCACTGACTCTGAATATCTGTCATACCCAGAGCTCCCCAGAAGAAAGTAGCCAACCTAATTCTGGTTAATACAGGCGAACATGCTTCATATCATTGTGACCTGTCAACTCTAACTAAAATATCACTGGCCCAGGCCTGGGTTCTGAGTCAGAAAGGCCTTCTGTAAGATGACTTGCTGTGAGAAATGTGCCCGAGGATGAGAACAATAAGGACAGTCCTTATCTATTTAGAAAAAGAATCTACTTTTTATTTGATTTTAAACACAAGATTCACAGAAAGGGACAAAAATTTACAGAAAATAAAAAAAAAAAAACAGCTGTGGAAAAACACAGATAAAGGTGTAGTAAACAGAATAATCCTACACACACACACACACACTCACACACACACACACACACACACAAAGATGTCCACATCCTAATGCCCTGAGCCTGTGAATGTTACCTTACATAGCAAAAGGGACTCTCCACATGTAATTAAGAATCTTGAGATGGGCAGATTATCCTGGTGAGCCCCATGTTATCACAAGAGTTCCTGTAAGAGGGAGACCAAAGAGTAAAAGAGGAGCTATAAGAAAGGAAAAAAGGGAGTGAAAGCTTTGAAGGTGCAGGAAAGGGCCACAGTGAAGGAACACAGAACCCTCTAGAAGCTAAAAAAGACAAGGACATAGATCCTCCACTGAACGCCAGAAGGAATGAAACTTTGATTTCATAACTCAGACCTGACAGACTACTGTTACCTTTATTTTAGGACTTTTGACCCGCAGAAAGTTAATGTTGTTTAATGTTACATGTTAAATGTGTGTTAAGCTCTAAGTCTGTGGTACTTTGTTGTAGCAGCAGTAGGAAACTAACACAAAGGGTTACAGTTAATACCCATATGGAGTTCAATCACACTCATCAGCTCAGATGTCAGCTTCATCTCAAAAACCAATAGGTATAAAACACTGGTCTAACCACACAGGAAGATATTGGCTGACTAGCAACCTTGCAAGAGAAAATGATACGGTAAGTGTGGCCAGTAGGTAAAGAGAGCAGAAGCTAGAAGGTGGGGAAAAAAAGACAAGTCAAATCAAAGCCTGAGAGATTTAAGACACACATATATTGTATCATCTTTGCAAGGATATTTTTCTAAGCACATTTTAACAACTGTATGCAATCTTGATTTCTTCACCACCATGGAACTGGATTTAATTCTGAGAAAATATATTGTTCTTTTTTTGACACGCATCACATTTTTTACGTATTTCCATGAATATACTTCTTACTCGTATTTATTTATTTTTACTCTTTGTTTTATATTATATTGTCTGTTTTTAATTCCCATGCTATTCCTTACGTCTTAAATGTACGTAACATAATCAGCAAGGACACATACCTCAGAAGAAGAAAGAAGTCTTAGAAAATAATACCATTTATTTAAAACTAACCTTATGTCTAATCACACAAGACACTGCAAACTGAGGATAGAGTAGAATCATCCATGCTAGACACAGAAAACAGGTGAGGCCTATCGGGGCTACGGAAAACTATTAACGAGTAGGTGATATCCTGGAGGAACTATGCTCCATTTTTACCAGGCAAGAAACCTTTGGTCTGTATTAATGGATGTCTGGGCCTAATAATGAAAGACTGCATGAGTGAAGTTAAGAAATCAGATAATATTATATGGAATATATTCCTAAAAGCAGAAGAAGAAACAATAATTAAAAAATACAGGTCTGGAAATCATCAGAGAAAAATCTGAGAGGGAATTATCATCTGTATAGAAATAAAAGATTCTTAGTAACACAATCAAAAAAATTCCTTTTAGTTTAAATATTAGAAGATTATACTATTTTACCTCATTTAATTTTTAGTCCCCCAGGTCTTACTTGTATATAATTTCTAGTTAGAGATGGAAATATCTGGTTTGAAATTTTGAGTTCCTTACTATTTGTGTGAGTTTTAGAAAATGTGAGTCTTTGGGGGCGCCTGGGTAGCGCAGTGGTTGGGCGTCTGCCTTCAGCTCAGGGCGTGATCCCAGCGTTCTGGGTTCGAGCCCCACATCGGGCTCCTCCACTAAGAGAGCCTGCTTCTTCCTCTCCCACTCCCCCTGCTTGTGTTCCCTCTCTCTGTCAAATAAATGAGTGAAATCTAAAAAAAAAAAAAAAAATTATGTGAGTCTTTGTTCTTTCATACATAAAATAGTCCTGGATCACACAGTTGCTTCTGAATAAATAACATAATACATTCTCTCAATACAGTGCTAGACACATTGTTATTTCAGTGTTATTCCTTGTTATATAATGAACATTTTCTCACCAGCTTTGTTAAGGAAGCTTTGGCAAACCTATGGAAAAAAGGAAAAGATTTTTTTCTGCCCTCCTAGTTTTTCCTATTTTGGTTCTAACTTTACACTTTTATATTCTTCTTATCCCCTCCCTCAAAAAAAAAAAAAAAAAAATCCAGAGTAAGCTCAGTTTTACTCTACAATGTCTAATCTAGTCCTGTCTTTTTCAGATTATTCCCCTACATTCAGTCTGCCTACTCTTCAATTTCAATCAAAATCTGGCTACCTCAACTTCTTATTTCCTCTGACGCCTATTAGTTATCTTCTGATAATGAATTTGATGAAACTATCACTGGTAAATATGTGCTACTTAAAAATTGTAATAGTTTAAAAACATTAATGTATTGATGGACTGTTTAAAACCCAAATATTTATCTACATCTGCACATACACACACATTGTCACATACACACATATATACATACACACACCCTGAATTTGATTTTTATCATAAAACATGTTTGTGAATAATAATAGGGATATAAAATCGGGTACCAGGCCCATGCTAACAAAATAACCTCAAAAGTGTTCACAAGACAGTCCAATATGTACTTAGATGTTAATTTTACATATTGCACAAGTTGGTAGTTTTACATATTTTATATAAATATTTTTAGTATAATAATGGAAACCTTTCTCAAATAATTAGGGTTTTCTAAATGCCTTGATTTTTCAGATAAAAATTTCATGACAATATTAAAAATAAACTGTCTACATATATTAAGTTCATGGAATCAGTAGCTTAAGCATTGCTTCTCTCTGTGGAAAATGAATTTGTAGTGAGAACAGGTCTTACCACTTAATAAAACATTTAGAATATATACCATGAAAACAAAAACATTACAAGAACATTACAAATCATACAGTAATAAAATATTTTCTTCCCTAAAATGAATAGGCTAGTTCAGAGGCTGCTGATGTAAAAGCATTATAAATAATTTATAATTTCTGTCTTCATGATATATACTATTTTCAATATCTTCTTTTAGTATATAAAAGTGTTTGTATTAATTTGTTAGAATTAATGGATTGGAAATTAATACACTAAAGTGGGCAGAGAGAAATAGCTGTTAAAGTTTTATTTTCAACGAAGGATGTGAGGTATTACAATTAGAAAACTTTCACATGAAACACTTTCCAAAAACATCTTTGTTCTGGGAAAGCTGGGTGACTCACTTGGTTAAGCGTCTGCCTTTGGCTCAGGTCATAATCCTGGGGTCCTGGGATGAAGTCCCACACTGGGCTCCTTGCTCAGTGGGGATCCTGCTTCTCCCTCTGCCTGTAGGATCCCCTGTTTGTGCTCTCTCTCTCTCTCTCACACTAAATAAATAAATAAATAAATAAATAAATAAATAAATAAATAAATAAAATCTTCGCAAAAAAACAAAAAAACCTTTGTTCTTTAATTGACTTACTGCAACTCCGAACAACTATCTTATTGAAATCTCCCACGGGTAATTCTATCCATTAATCATAAAGTACTCCCATATATTCATTTAATGAATATTTATTGAACACTTTGAACACTTACTTTGTGCTAGAAAATATATGTGCGTATATACACACACTTTAAAGTACTAAAATATATAGCCATTTACAAAATACAACACAAATATATTAATAAGCATAATTTCTGCTCTCAAAGTTCTATCCCTGGAAATCCTAATAAAAATATACAAACTGAAAGACTACTTAATAGAAATATATATATTGTTAGGAACTTTTAATGTAATTAAGTTTTGATTCATAATAACATTTGAGTCGATTTTATTGTCAGACACAGTACATACACTGCTAATTACACAATAACGTAAGTATTAGGAGAGAGGTCTAGGGAAATGGCTTGGTCGTCACTGAGGGGTAGTAACTAATTCAACTCTGAGGACTCAAGGATTCAGAGCTTGTTGGAGAAGTTATAGTCGTACTTTGTAAACTGTCTGCTATAAATACTACCATCATCATAATTTCAGCTTTGACTTGTATGTTTTTTTCTGCTGTTAATACAGGAAAACTATAGCAGCGTCACAAACAATAATGACCAATATACTACTGGTCACAGGAACTTGAAATTTCCTGATTAAAGCACATTGTTGTTTTCCTTACTGTTTAGAACTGGTCAAGGTCAGGTTTCCCTTCTTTCTGATCTCTGTAGACTTTGAGCTTCAATACTCCAGTATATCAGAGGCCTTAGCCTCTTCCACCAAAGGTATTAATTAGCAACATAGCCTTCATCAACTGAGCAACGGGCCGGTTTGGGAAGCCCTGGAAAAGTTTTCAGGTCATCAACTTCTAAAAAGAGGCTTTTGTTTTAAGTCCACAAATATTTTAGGTCCATTTTAGACTGCTTTCTAGTTCTCTTTGATTTCCTCTGGCTGGTAAGTTTATTGTCCTTTAATAGCCTGTTGATATCCTGTTTCTGCTTTTAATCTTAGCAAACAATATTCCACTTTCTAAGTAACATTTATAAATAGAATTACCTTCCACAATGTTTATATATACATGTATCCATCTCTCTTACCTACTGACTTTGTTTAATGGAAAGAAGACCTATGATTCCAAATGTTATCCCTGCCTTTAAAAAGAGAGATGTTTCAAAGACTAAGGCCCCATGGCTTTTTGTTTTTTGCTTTTTGTTGTTGTTTTTGTTGTTACATGAAGATGTTTCTGAAGGCAGGGCAGTTGAGAAAGATAGGACAAAGTGAGAAACACATTTTAATTCTATTGCTTAAATATTCATCACTTGTTTAGAGTTACCTTTGTATTTATCAGTCCTGCTCACCACAATATCTTGAGTCCTTTATCCTTTCTTCAGCATTTAGTTTTTGCAGTTCTGAGGCATATCTTTTAACATTTTTTTCACTGAAGGTCAATTGTAACTTCATTCAGAACTTGATTAAAAAGTTTATTTCACTCTCTATTCTTAATAATTATTTATTTATGAATGTGAATCTTTTTGACAATTACATCTCAGATTCTGTGGACAGTTTTCATTTACCTCTGCCACAACTGCTGCTATTCTGAAGACTGATGTCATTCTCATTGTCGTTCTTTGTATTGCTTATTATAAGTTATTAACTGATTTTTGATGTTCTCTCTTTTTGTCCTTCTGTAGTCTCATTATCTGATGTTTAGATGTGGATTTATTTTAATTCACTCTACTTCGACCATTTTTAAACAATTTCTAAGACATTCTTATTCATTTGCTCTACCCATACTACCTTTCTCTCATTCCCTTGAAATTTTCATTCCAAATTTTCTATTAAATATATGTGTACAATCAAATTCTATCCTTTATATCCCTTACATTTTCCATAACTTAATCTTGGTAGACAACATTGTAAGTCATTTCTTTGAATTATTTTTTCTAATTCACTAATACTCTCTTCACCCTTGTCTAATTGTGCTAGTCAAACTGAATATTAAACTCTAATTCTGAAGAGTTTTTGTTTCAAATTGTTTTATTATCATAAATTAGATTATTTCTGTTAATTGCATCATGGACCCTCAGTTACCATATTTTTTTTCCTATCCTCATGTGTTTGTCACTTTGAATTGTGACAGATTTAGACAGATTTATTCTGGGAGCAATCTCTAGATAACAGATTGAGGTTTATGTTTTTAGAGTGTCTTTCCCTTTGTTTATACCAGGCATTTCAGGAATATAACCAATTCTAGATTAATTTTGTGTTAATTTCTCATTTTGTTAGCTACCAGACCAATAAGTAGTGTAAATTAGAATCCCAGACACACAACAAATATGAATCTAAGCTTGAGTTCTTAAAATAAACATTTTCCTTTTTCCATAAACAAAGTTGATAGAGAACAAAGAGCTTGGAATTTTATACTAGAGAGTACTGTTAAAAAACTTATGTCTAGTCCATGGTTTCTTTTAGTCAGCTGCTTCAAGGCTACAAGGTTATGTATAACTTGAAATGGAAACTCATCAAAAAGATCCAAGGTCTTGGCCTTAAGTGGGCATTAAAGCCCAAGTCTCTAGGTTTCAAAAATCAGCATCCCCTCTCAAACCCCTACTATGGGAAGCTCCATCATCTACTTTCTCACTTACCACTCCAAACAGCTTTTTATAAATGGCCAAGGGTTTTCCCCACTCAAATTCTTCTCTGTACTGATAATATTATTTTGTGTTAAATGTCTGCACTTACAAAAGTTTCCATCAGGCATCATTTCAAATTATTTAGTCTGCCAGATTTCCAGGAACAGAAGCTACAATTTTATCTAAAGAATCAACTTGTAGAATTTTACTCTTTTTAAATGGTACCTGTGAATATGAATGTCCTAAGGATAAAAACATGTCTTATGAGTTCAGTAAAATTTCCAAAAATTTGATAAGCAAATAGTTTCTTCTCCTTTTAATACTAAATTATTCCAGAGTAGCTAAGGCTACAGGAATTGCTGGTAGTGAAAATGCCTCTAAAACAAATTACAATGGCTTCACCTATGCTTAGTAGCTATAAGACATATGTAATAAAGAGGAGGACTCTATTTTTTTTTTATGTTTGACTGTTAAGAGCTCTTAAGCCTTATCCCTCACTCTCCTCCTTCTGCCCCACACTGAAAGAGCTGATAAGAAAGCTCTGATGCTACCTTCTTTAGCATTCATTGCAAGTTCACACTACACAAGATAAACCACATCCTGGCCACACTGCATAACCAACACACACACACACACACACACACACACACACACACACACACAAGCCAATCTCATTTTCCTGCTCTCTCAAGCTATTTTGTATGTGCTTGGAGCCTCCCTGCTATCCCCAGAAAGCCTCATACTGTGAGTGATAAACCTCTCAAACCCCTCTGAAGTATGTGTATGGTGTTATCAGTCCTGACATCCAAACCAAATTTCTGTGTGGTAGCTATACAGCAGCAGAGTATTTATTCGCAAAACACTAGAAGATGTAAATCTTGCTATGACTTTTTGAGAGTTATTTATCATTACATATGCTTTAACAGAAAAAAAAATAATCAAGAGCTATTAAAACTTTAAATAAAAATGAAAAAAAACTGCTTTCATATACTGGACTATAAAATTTATTCAAGCATACAAAAGCAAATGTTTATATTGCTATATTTTGAAGTTTATATGACCTGGTTGAAATTCATCCTGCTTCCGAAAGACTTTTTTTTTAAATTCCTGATCATCAAATGACACTAAATGGGAAACAAAATTGTTATAGCAAAGCTGAGAAATGTGTTATAATTTCTACATTTGTATTTGTTGAATAGGAAAAAATTAAAACTTTGTGTGTGAAGATAGAGAGGAAAAAGACAGAGAAGGCGGAGGAGGAGGAAGAAGGGGGAGGAGGAGAGAAAGAAAAACAGGGAGAGAAAAAGAGATTTTAAGGATTGGCTCATGCATCTGCTGGCTGGCAAATCCAAAATCTGCAGTGTAGGCTAGGAGGCTGGAAACTAAAGAAGGAGTAATGTTGCAATCTTGAGTCTGAAATCCAATCTGTAGGGCAGGCTGGCTGACTAGAAACTCAGGCATTTGATACTGCAGTCTTGAGACAGAATTTCTACTCTATGAGGCCTGTTTTCGCTCTGAAGATCTTCAACTGATTGGATGAGGGCCAAATTATCAAGGGTAATCTTCTTAAATTGAACTGATTATAGATGTTAACTATATCCACAAAATACCTTCACAGAAACAACTGGATTAATGATTGATTAAATAATTGTGTATTATAGGTTAGCCAAGTGGACACATAAAACTGTCACAAATGGGATAAGAATAAGTGCTACATAGTCGTGAAAATGCACATACACTATTTTACGAGCCACTAAAATTTAACTTGTTAAATAAAGATAGGCAAACTCAGTGTGGTTTTTTTCTTTCTTGTTTTGGTTTGGGGATTTTTTATGACTTGATTCTCAAAATGTTGCCTAGAAGTGGTAAAAGCTGTAAAGTATGGACAAAAATACAAACCAGCAAGAATGCTATACACTGTTAGTAGGAGAGTAAAATGCTATAATAACCTGGGAAAACAATTTAATGTTACCTGACACATTTTAAGATGTGCAAACTCACGATGCAGCCATTTCCATTCCTAGAGAATCTTTGCATATATTCAGTTTCAGAGCATTATGTTAATAGAACAAAAGGAATCAAATGTAAATTGACATAATAGCAGATAAACTGAGATACATTCGTATAATAATGTATGACACGGTATGAAACTGAATATACTATAGCTTCATATGTCAATGGGGTTGACCTCACAATCAGATTATTGGCAACATGTAATGTAAAATTTATGCAAAATGTATTCAAAAGTTAAATAATATAGTTTAAGAAAGAAATAAACAGCACAAGGTATTACTTAAAAATCAGAATAGTAACTACATCTAAAGGAGAGGATCTAGAATGCAATTGAGAAATGGTAGGTCAAAAGTTTAAAAGGCATTTATTGATTTTGTATCTTTAACATGAGTTCTGGGTGTATGGTGGGTTAATTTGTGATCATTATATATTCATTTTATATTGCTATATCCTTTTTGGTATAGCTTATATATTTCAAAATGAAAATTTTCAAAAAATTAGCAATTACATTTTACTAAAATATCTTTATGTGTTTAGGGTAAAACACTAAGGTAAGTCTTTAGTGAAAAGAGTTCAACCTGAGAGTATATAGCAGTCTAATTCCAAATCTGTTATTTAATTATTAGATGCACAGGGGAAATAATATGGAGACATTATGTCAAAATTTAAAGAGTGATTAACTGGGTGATGTGATGACAGGTGGCACTTATTTTATTTTCTGAAATTTCATTCTTCAAAGTGCATGCATGCACATATTAATGTTTATTTTTAGACTGTTAACTCATATATCATATATAGTGAAATAAATCTCAAATATGAGAAATAATAATGGAGCTTCTTCTTTGGTGTGAATTTTTAAATCATACTGGATGAAAACATTCTGCCTCAGTGTGTATACATAACACAATTTCAAAAACACTGAATTAAATAAAAGACTCCACACAATTGTTTAGAGTGATTCACATTAGCTACATAAAGAATTCATTTCAATGTTATAAGAATTAATCACATTCATGCTATCTACTCCATGGTTTCCCTATTCAATACTGAATGGTCTAGTAAACACAATGAAGTCATTCCAAGCAGAGGTAAATGACACGTTAGAGACTAAACTCTGCTTTACAAACTACCTTATTACATACTATAATGGATTCAAATCATGCTTGATGAATAAGAAACGTGAATGATATCCTTATGGTCCTTTTTCAGGAGTTTTAAAAGACGTTGCTAAACATTAAAAAACAGAGTTAAATGAGATTTTAATGGACTTCCTTTATAAGCAAGTGGCTTATTTTAGCATATTTTTTTTTTTATTTTTACATGTTATGGAACTAGGAATAAAGAAAACAGCCTGCAATGTACTTTGTTATAAATATCATAAACTTATATAGATATGCTAATAGGCTAATCTTCATAATATTCAACTCCAGGTTGAGGCACATATGTAATATATTAGCTTTGCTAATTTTTTTGAAGCATGTAAGCTGCACTGGGAAATATGTAATAAAAGACCATAAATGCCTAAACGATAATAATGCAGGATTTTTCAAAGCCATCTGATTGCAAAGAAGCTATGTAATAAAAAAAAAAAAAATTCTGAGCATCCTACACCTATGTCATTTGATTTTTGAAGCTGAAGTATATGTAATGTGAACTGTAGTCTCATAAATATATTTAAGAAGATATTTTAATATTTTATCCATTAAGGCATATCTGTTGTCCTTGTTATTTTGAAGTTATCACATTTTATGTTTTTCTATTACAAGTCAGTTATGTGATACCAGACACAAGCATATTTTGACTTCTGAATATAGACCAATTCCACGCTTTTTTCTTTGTCAAACCTAACCATGTGATCTCATGTAAAAATGTAAAATAAGGGGATCTTCTAAAGAACCTATTCTAGAAAGAAACATATGTATATAAATAAGATGTATTCCTTGAATAAAACAATGTTAAATATATGCATATATACATTTTAAAAGCATACATATTCATGTATTTCATGCTCAACCTAAATAAAACATCAAGCAAAATTGAATATGGGCACACTGATACAGACAAAATATCTACTATTAAAAAGAAAATGAAGCTTTAAAGAAAAGCGATTTATTTAGTAGACCAAAATGGAACCCATGGTTCTAGTTTGCTGAAAATAAAAAGCTAGAGGGAAGCACGTGCTTAAAAATTACAGAACGTAAATCTTGTTCTTTGAGGAAGATTAATTCTGATATCTGAGAAAATATGACTTGTTTTTTAAAAGTCCAAAAAAATGCTTCCAAAGATTTTAATTACTTGATGGCTTTTAACAGAGTAGGGGTAGAAAACATTTACATAAAATTACCAATGAAATATCTTTACTGTTAAAACAGTTAAAATGTTTGTGAAAAGTTCATCAAAGCAAATATGTCAATTCAAGAACATCCAGAATTTCTTTTTTTTTTTTTTTTTTTCTGACAGAGAGACAGCCGGCGAGAGAACATAGGCAGGGGGAGTGGGAGAGGAAGAAGCAGGCTCATAGCAGAGGAGCCTGATGTGGGGCTCGATCCCATAACGCCGGGATCACGCCCTGAGCCAAAGGCAGACGTTTAACTGCTGTGCCACCCAGGCGCCCCCAGAATTTATTTCTTACCTTAAACTTAATACCATTGTATGTTATTTGGCATTATAAAACTCACATTGATAGATTGAATTAACACTAGTATTGTTTATAATGGATATTTTAAAACACTTTATATTATGCTCCTGTATCTTTAACATAGACAGGATGAACCAAATGAGGTTTGTATTTCCCGAATCATTAGCTCTTATTTATTCAACAGCAGTAGACAAAGAAAATACTGAAACCCAAAAGGAAAGAACTGCCTTTGGGACAAGCTCCAGATTTTAGTGATGAGAAATCTCTGATAATCTTTTTAGTATCTTTTATTCAACAAAGATTTATTAAGCATACCCAAAGGTCAACACACTGTGTTAATTCCTCAGTATGAATAGATGAATAAAACACAGTCCCAAGCCTCAAGCAGTTTCAGGGCTAATGGTAAAGCTAAAATGTAGACATTTGCATTGGCAATTATTAATATGAATGTTGTGTTATTTCTCCTGTCTTTTATTTTTTTAAAAAAACTCTTAGATTCCAAGGAACATTTTTACTCTCACAGTGAGCACTAAAGCAGAGACAAAAATTCAAAGAACACTTCAACCAAATTGAGAGATAGAGTCTTTCTTACTCAGCAGTATTTTACCTTCTAAAACCCAGACAAGGGGAGAGAGAAAATGAGAGCAATTAGAAACTGAAGAGGCACATTTATCTGAAGAGTTATAAAGTATAAAAACTGGAAGAACAAAAGAAAGTTTTTAGACATAGAGAAGAGCAGAGGGGAATGGTCTTAAGATTTCACATCTTAAGAATCTGCCATTCACTGTTCTTGGTCACCTGTAAATTCCCAAATAAACTGATGCCATGGGCCACAGGCATCCTGTATGGTACTGGGTGTAGAAAGGGATAACGTAGGATTCTGACTAGATTAGACCACGATCAGTGAAGGAATTTCAGGGTGGGGAGGGGGGTGAGGGGTTGATAGACACACTACTGCTGTTACCATGATTTATGGCTACTATTTACTCAGTGATAAAATGAGGCTTATGTGAGGAACTCAACTGAAACAAAGACGGAAGTGAGTTCTACGTGATGGGGATGGAGGATGTCAGGGAGGCTTAAACGAAAAGGAAATGCTTTCTCTGTGTTTAGGTAAATAGTGTAAGGAATGTTTATTTTCAAGGGGAACTATTTGACTCAGGATAGGTATTGGTCATCACATTGGAAGTGCAGGATCCTGGGGCTCACAGAAGCAGGACTGTCACAAACTGCACATCATGAGTAGTGGGAGAAATTAAGACCCAGAAGAAAGAAACTGTAAGACCACTGACTTCGACAGAAGGTAACACAGGAAAGAAAACTCCCTATCTATTGTCAGGGCTCTCCCTGGTCATACTCCCTGAGAAGACAAGAGGCCAGAGAAGATCCTTGGCATAATCCATGAAGGTCAGCCTTCTGGAATAGGAAGTATGACAGAAAAAAAGAAAAGAGGGGCTCTTAAGGGGAAAATGGTAAGTATCCACCCCAATCCACAATTTTGCAGGGCTGGTTGTAAAGGAATTATTTCTCAGGTGAACTCAGGTTCCTTCAGGACAAGGAAGGATTTAACTCCTTGTACAAAAGGATATATAACGTTATGAAAGCATAAAAATGTATGACATCTTCTGTAAACTGCACAATGTTAGGCACTGTTAGAAAATAGTGTAGGGATTAGATGGGTACCTAATTTTTAAGAAGGGGAGGATATAACACTTAGTCATTGAGCCTGATCTTATGTATGTGTACTACCACCAAACATACTTCCTTTGCAAATTCACCTGCTCCACTGTCCCACTAAATATCACTTAGGAAACTCAAGTTCAAAGACAAGATTAAGAATTTCAAGATGGAGGAGCAAAGATTCAAACCAAGTGTAGGGCACCTCTTTTGAGAGCGAGCCCAATACGATCATACAGATCGTACACCCTGAAGCTTACCTAACCAATACATGACAGTGTCTGAATTTGGCAAAGAAAGCAGTGAGTTACACAAATTAGTTTCTGTAACCCAACTAAAGCCTCATGTTGGGGGTCTGGGAAAAGTGGGAAAAAATAAAGAGGTTTTAAAGAACTGGAAGTCTCAATGAATCTGAAGAACAGAGTTAGAGTGATTTGGGGAGAAAAAAAAGCGGAGAAAAAAAAGCTGGAATAAAATTTATAGTCAAATATAGAACTTCAATGTCACTGTTTCAAAGAGAGTTAGTAACAGCTGTGACTAGAGGTTGTTGAATGAAAGAGAGAAAAAATGACAATTGACAGTGAATGTGTGTGGCTGAGGAGACTGAAGAACCATGAAGGAGGCTGGCAAGGTGATCACTGTGGCTGAGGAGAAGTAGGGAAGCGGTTACCATCACAAGGTTGCTGATCTCACTAGTTTGGAATTAGTTTAGGTAGAGTGAGGAAGACGATGATTCAGGTGCCAAATTTCCTTACAAATTCAGGAGTGAAATGAGCAAGAATATTGAGATTGAGTGGAAAGATCTCATACCCTAGTGAAAAAGAGTTCTCTCAACATTATAAATGAGTAAATGGAGCAGCTACAATACGAATATATCTTCTTGGTTCTGTGGTCTGGGAGATTAGGAGAAATTATCAGCCTATATCACAAGTAACAATTAGAATTGTATCAACATGGACAGATTTTAAATTTTAATTATGCCCAGAAGGTGAAGTTCAAGTACTGTGAAAAAAGTTGCAAAAGTATCAAAGTTCCATAATAAGTATTCTGCCTTGAAACATCCTACACCTTTTAGAACCTATGCTCTAAAAAAAAGTTGTTAGTATGTCTACCACCATGAAAATTTATTTCTTTATCTCTGTGGTGGAAAAACATTAAGGGGGTCACCATGATCCCTGCATCCTGACTTTCATGCCTTTGGTGATCTCTTTTCTTCTGTGAGGGCAAGACTTGTGACTTCATTTTTACCAACAGAATAATACAAAGGAATCATTTCTGTCATAATGTTACATAAGATTGTACCTCATCCTTCTAAGAAAATTTGCTCTCCTTGCTGGTCTTCAGGAAGCAAAATTCCATGTTGAAGTGGACTACATGGCAAGGAGCTAGGAACAGAAACTGGTCAACTGTTCAAATGTAAGAAAATGAATCCCTAAGTCAAAGAGCCCCCAAGAAACTGAATGCTACTGACAACCATCTGAGTTTAGAATTGGATCCTTCCCCAGTCAAGCCTCAGATGAGACTGAAGCCCCAACCAACACTTTGATGGAAATTTTGTGTGACTCTGGAGCAGAGCACCCAGCCAAGTCTTACCCTAGCTCCTGACCCACAGAAACTATGAGACAAAAATGTGTGTTAAGTATCTAAACCTGTGGTAATACTGTTAAGGAATAAGAGACAATAGATACATCAGAATCCCATTCTCCTAAATTATATATATGTTCAACAAAAGCTCATTTTCCCACAATAAACTGCTTGCAGAGATTTTAAAGCTTGAATTGATTTTAATGCTTGGATTGTTGCTGATTTGGCCATTAAAACCAAAGTGTGTCTGGGAACAGACTGTTTCCTCAGATAATCTAAGTATATTAAGTATTATAAATGCTTGGCCAACAGAGTACCAGATGTAAATCTACTCAGAGACTGCTCCATCAGTCAACTTGGAATGTCAAAAATAAACATATCTTTCTGTCACACATTAAAATGCCTCACCTGCCTCACCAAGATAATTTAAATCTAAAATGAAATTTTCGTAAGAACTATGTATTAAATAGGTAAATAGTTACTAAGAACTCAGTGTGTGCTATTTCAATCATGACAGGAATACAGATAAAAAAATTACAAAAAGATTCATAGGATTATGAATATCTCTGCTTTGACATTTAAAAAACAATTCATAAAATCCACTGTGCATTTATTAACTGAATTCTTGCTTTGCAAAACTTATTTCAATAGATATAAAATCAAATTATTCTTTTTTAAGAGGAGCGAGCACACATGCACAAGTAGGGGAGGGGCAGAGAGAGAGGGACAGAGAGGATCTTAATCAGGACCCACGCCCAGCATGGAACCTAAGTCAGGGCTCCATCTCATGACCCTGAGATCATGACCTGAGCTGAAATCAAGAGTCGGACACTTAACCAACTGAGCCACCCAGGCACCCCTAAATCAAATTATTCTTAACCTAAGATAAGGAAATACAAATTGCAAGAAAAGAAAAAGTCTAAGTTTGACTTAGTTTTAATCATAGCTAAGCATACTTATTTTTATCATTTTTTAGTTTATTGTAATTATTACTGTGTTTTCACAGTTTTCATTGGCTGTTCTCAGATTTTGTTTTCACCCGGTATAACTACATAGTTTTAGTGTTTAATTTGATATGTCTACTTTAAAAACATACTGCTCAAAATGATTAGTAGATCGTTTAAATATACAAATAAATTAAAGTTCAGAAATGAAAGCCAAGTAGAGATGGGTTGGAATTAGATGCTGAAATAAGTTGGTGATGATCACATTCAACTTCTGCTCCAGCTAAGAGGGACCAACACACCACAAGTGAAGCTGGTTGCACAGAGGGCAACCTCCCAATCAATGGTAAAATTTGAGAATTGGCAATGCACTAAATAGATAATGCTTCCTTTTGCCACTTTCTTATGTATAGGTGTCTATTATCTGAGACATTTCAGCACAGAAACTAGAGTCACAAAAATGAACATGGCTTATGGAGTCTTTTCCTTTATGTAAATTACAATAGAGGAGATACAAATTTTAGTGAGTAATTATAATTAAGAATGATGAAGAGTTTGAGAGGGGAAATAGGGAGATCTATAAGAACAAAATACATGGAGATGTCCTACTGGAGAGAGGACCTCTAAGGGAAAAACCCGATTAAGCTGTGATCTGAAAGAACAAATAGAAATTAGGTTCGTTATAATATTAGGAGAGAAACATACTATATTCTGCGCTTGGAAAAAAGGATGTGCAAGTTATGAAAGGAGTTAAAAGACTTGAAAGAAGTCCTGTATGGTCAGAGCACACAACAGGAAGGGTTGCGAGAAATCTTTCCTATGGAATAAAATCAGCTTCATCTCTAGTAAACTCCATGTTCCTCCCTTGCTAACATTACTTGAAAAGTCATTTCTAATTCTAGAATTTGTTTGAAGTTGAGAAACTTGAATGACATTAAATTTTAGTGTTTTGTGATGCTGGTTCTCTTCTTATCCCAAATTAACAGAAAAAAAAAGAAAAGGAGAATTAGGGAAGTCAATCAACTCTCCTGAGGAAGTCATCCTGACAGGATTCAAACCAAGGGCTTGCCCGTAAAATTACAGGGTTCTTTCTTCTTGGAGTGCCAAATTCCTTTTCACAGCTTTATAACAGCTACACTTTTTAGGTGCAGAGAGCTTGCCTAATTAGTAAGGCTGAAAAAGCAAATGAGAATATTTCAGCAAACAGTCCAGGAAAGATCAATTTGTCAGTTTTGACATAAACCATGGAGGAAAGCATCTACTTTTCTTGGATGATTAATCCAATATAGCCACTATTGAGTAAAACCACTTACTTGCTGCCATGCAAAACATATAAATTAACACACTAATTTTTCAAACACTTGTAGCATTGATTAGATACGCCCAAGACAACAAATTGACAAAATTTTACCTACCACAGCTATGGGAGAGCCTACCTCAGCCTGAGTCCCTGAATGGACTCACTCAGTCCCACTCCAATCCACACTTGGAATCAATGGGGGTTAACTTCTGTAATGTCAATCCTCTGATATTCGGGTGAAAGTTGTTCATTTGTAATACCAAACTAATACAAAAGCAAGCATGTATCTAACTAGTTGCCACATAAATAGGAAAGAGACAAATATGATTAATGATTCCTTTGAGGAGAAGCTTTTCACGACAAATTTTAATCAATTCTCTTCTTCTTCCTGCTCAACATTTCTACTTGGAAAAACTTTTCTCTTTTACAACTAAACTTATCAAATTCACATCTAAATTAATCCCCCCTACCTCCCAACAACCTCTCCCTCAGGTGGTCTCTATACAAAGGAAGATGTTACAAATCATAATATTTCTGCTCTGGTGCCAAATTTATTTTATTCACCTTAGAAACCTATGACATAAACTTCTGTATTTACTACTTAAAATCTCTGAAAATAAAATGATGTAATTACACCTGAAAAACCAAGTATTTCTTTTAAATTCATCAGAGAAACCTTTATTGTTAAATTAAAAATTTTGATAATTAGACAAGTATCTCAACTACATGAATAATTACTTAAAACATCTGTTAATTATAAAAATATAGATTACAAATATTTGTCAGTTGACATTTTTGTAGTTTTATGTGTATTAATTTAATTTCTGTAAGATATATTGATTTGATTATTTAGCTAGTCCACCTTTGTCTCTAGTCAAAAATCTAAATACAATCTCAACTTTCAAAGTCCTTCATTGGTTAAGAGCATAAAAACTGTGTGTCATTATTTAAACATAAATCCTTAGTTCTACTCAAGCCAATAATTATTTGACTAATATACCTGGGCTGTGAAAATTAAAGGGCTTGATATCTTTAAGAATCCCCAAGGCATTGTCATAGAGAGGCATATGTGCAGTCATAAAATAATAACCAAAAAGTTCATATGTGAAAATTATAAAATAACACATTAAACAGCAAATACTTTGGAATTTGGAGCACTCCTCTCATTTTTCTTTAAATGTAGCCTGTTAATTTATTCAGGCACACATTTGGTGGTGTTGGTCCATGTCTAATATTGGTAGGAC
Organism: Ursus americanus; assembly: GCF_024610735.1. Classification (NCBI taxonomy): domain Eukaryota; kingdom Metazoa; phylum Chordata; class Mammalia; order Carnivora; family Ursidae; genus Ursus; species Ursus americanus. The sequence goes on along the minus strand of NC_142141.1, from coordinate 47,220,593 downwards.
TATAGGATATAGCTCGTTAAGTGTTATGTTAATATTAATGATCATTGTGTTTCAGACCATGGATAGCACCATGAATTTTATGTAAACCATTAAAGTTTGCCCATTCTTTGATAGAAAAATTTCAAGGACTGGGCCAACATTCACCAACCCTAAAAAGGGTAAGAATAAATAAAAGAACAAGGCACCTGGGTGGCTCAGTCAGTTAAGTGTCTGACTCTTGATTTCGGCTCAGCGTCATGATCTCAGCGTCCTGAGATGGAGCCCTTCCTCAGGCTCCACACTCAGTGGGGAGTCTGCTTGAGAGTCTCTCCCTCTCCTTCCCCCCTCTACTGGCCCCTCACAGCCATGTGCTCTCTTTTTCTCTAAAATAAACAAATCTTAAAAAAAAAAAAAGAAAAGAATACCAAAAGAGTAATAAAAAATCTGTATTAGTAGAAATCTCACCTAACATTTCGGTCAATTCTGTGATGCCTCTCTCTTAATAATCTGGAAAAAAAAAACTTCTTCACTCTGAAGTAGTAAACATCCTTTCTCTTTAACTCAGTTATATTTTGTAATTATAAAAATACTGTAGCATATGATACACAGAAACAAATATAAAAATTATAATCTTACTTTAACAAATTTAACAAATATTAACATTAAAAATATGAATTTCAATAAAATACGTATTGGAATTTAGAGCCATACATACAAATTAACCTGCACTAAGTGCTATTGCTCACTTTTAAGGATTTCATCATCTTAGAGGAGTACCTATGTAATTGTTCCTGACAAATGTATTAAAAAACCAAAAATGCTATGTCAAATTAATCTAGTGTGTTTCAAATAGTCTTAATAAAATAAAATTAATTTTAACATTATTATTTATACATTGGTTCAGAAAATTCCAGGGGCGCCTGGGTGGCATAGGGCGCCTGGGTGGCACAGCGGTTAAGCGTCTGCCTTCGGCTCAGGGTGTGATCCTGGCGTTGTGGGATCAAGCCCCACATCAGGCTCCTCTGCTGGGAGCCTGCTTCTTCCTCTCCCGCTCCCCCTGCTTGTGTTCCCTCTCTCGCTGGCTGTCTCTATCTCTGTCGAATAAATAAAATCTTTAAAAAAAAAAAAAAAAAGAAAATTCCAGATGTTGCTGCATTCTCTTAAGTAGTAAAAACCTATTCCAATTCTAGTAATATAAACCAGAAGAGCACATGTGATGTTTTATGTTTCTTTAAGTCATGTGATCTTAATAAACTTACAATCGAGAAGAAACAGCCATATAATATGCTGAATAAGTTCCTTATAAGTGTAGTTTATTAAGCATTTATCCTATAAAAATGTAAAGCTATATTACCTAATATCGTAACTCATGTATAAAAGGTATTGTGAAGCACAAATTTGGTAATCTTGAATTTTAGGGCTGTTCATCTTAAATTCATGGCAGGCACACTGCTAGTTATGTTCCAAGTAAACCCTGAAATAGATTTTGTGGACCATGGAAAGTGAAAGGTATTGAAGAATGAAGAGTAGAAGGATTGTGTAGTATGTGGGTTATGCTTTAAAATAGAACATAAAAATCAAACTGCAGCAAAGCATGGTATGTATTCAACAATGCCTTTTTAAATATCAGGAAACTAGACCAGAATCAAAGACCTTCTACAAATAGCAATATGCCTCTCCAAAGTTGTGTTTTCTATTAGGATAGACACCGCTGTCCTGGGGGAGCTGTAAGAACACACGGCAGGGGCAGCCATTCAAACTCAATGCAAAGTCCACACTTGGTGTCTTTTTTTTTTTTTTCCTTTCATTCTCTCATGGTCCCAGCCAGATCTACTAGACTATAAGATTTTATTCTATTATAGTTTTATGAGCAAATGGTTCCATTTGTTTCACATTGTTTATGACACATCAAAGTTTCCCTCCAACCCACCATCACTGCCATCCATTCATTCTCATCATCCCTTTATCCTTTTCTCTCATCTCCAAGAAATGTTCTTGAAACATCTCTACTTCATTTCTCTAAGTCTCATATGACTGTGTATATGTGCACATGTGTGTGAATATGAGTATATGAATCTGTGGGACTATGTGCATCTTTGTGTGTTGGGGGGGTGGAGGAATGCTGAAGCTGAAGGAAGATGCCCATGTTAGCAGTCTATTTACTTATTCCTTAGGAGGGTGGCATGAAGAGGAGCAAGCGATAGGATCCTTTGAAATAAAGGATAATTTCCCTTTACCATCAGAGCCCTGAACAGAAGCAATAGCTAAGAGAGACTGTAAAGTACTTTGACAGTGTTTCGGAAATATGTCTGGGGGCACCTGGCTGGTTCAGTTGGAAGAGCATGCAATTCTTGAACATGGGGTCATGAGTTCGAGCCCCACATTGGGTGTAGAGATTATTTAAAAAATAAACTTATAAAATATATACCTAGAAAATACAATCCATTGGTTGATTTAAAGAGCTAACATATTGCTAGTAATTCACTTTCAGTAGCATATTTGTATACTTTGTCAATTGGAGGGAAATAACATGTGTTTAGTGAGAAAAGAGATTGAGTTCAAGGTAACTACTTATTATATGCCTCTAGAAGAATGATAGAACCATGACTGGCCCACTTAGTAAAAATTTTTTAAGTTTCAGTTAGAAGTCTTTCAAAAATGAATCCATGAGTTAGAAAAAGAATACAAGAAATAATCAAAGGCCAAGAATTAAGTAGTATATAAGCAGAAAATCAAATCAGGCTTATACCCCCTGGTGGTACTGCCACCAGGTAAACTCGAGTCTTGTTCATGCTCATAGGGCTAAAGGTACAAGTGACAAAGTGGTCCTGAATAACATGTCAAGTCTGATAGAAAGGTAATTTTTTTACATAAAAGTGAACTGGAAATCAACCCAAAACTTCAGGCTCAGCAGTGAATCCTGTCTTGAGACCTGGTGCTAAATACAACTGGAAAAGGTAAGGAAAGGAACAAGAAAAAAGAAAAAGGGAAAGAAAGGAAAGAAATCTCTTTTAAAACTATGGATCCAAAGGCATCCTTTATATATGTTTGTACCCATAATAAACTGGGTGATTCAAAAAATCTGCAATTGAGAATTTGTTATGACAGTCCAGGCTGAGAGTTCCATTGGGCACCTGGAAGAAGGAAATGTAAACTCTCTCTGGAGCAAAGTTACCCCAACATAGACCTCAGAAAATGCCTACATTTAATACTGAAAGACATATGATATCAAAAATAGAATATTCACACACACACACACACACACACACACACACACATACACACACACTACAAGGAACAAACCACCATAAGAGTAAGCCAGCACAAACAAGAGAATCAAACATATTAAAAAATGTAAAATTATCAAATACAATATAAAATATATGTCCAATGTTTTAAAAATATAAAAGGGAAAAGGAAATAAGAATAATGAAAAACAGAAGAAAAAAAAAAAACCCTCAGGAAACCAAAGGGCAAATAAGATATCCAGATATAAAAGATATGTGTATTTGAAACTTAACAGCAAATGGGCTTGTTTAGCAAACAGAAATTTAACAAACTGAACAGAAATTTAACAAACAAGAAAATTTAGCTAAAGTTATATGCAATGTTACACGGGGAGACCAAATATTTAAAAATGGGGAAAAGTGGTTAAAGCAGATAATTGAAGATTCAAAAATATTGGAAAGAAAACACAGATAGCAGAGACATTTGAAAAGTAGTATCTTTTTTTCAGAAATGATAAAAGTTACCAATCCAAATATTCTGAAGTGAAATAAATCCCAAATGAAATGAAAGAAAGCCAATGCAAATAATTTCATGTAATGATACAGCTTCAGAACAAAAAAGATAAGAGATCATTCTAACAACTCCTGGAGGAAAAAGTAATCCTTTTCAAAGAGATTGTAATTAGAGCTGACTAATCATAGCACAACAAAAAATACAGGACACTGGATCTTCAATGCATTAAGACAGAATTGGTAATCATGACTGTATACCCAGCAAAACATTATTTTCGGTAGTGATATTAAAGACATTTTCAAGCAAACAGGAACTGATTATGAAACTTGTCAACTCCTCTCAAATGGAATTCTCAAGGATATATTTAAGACGAAAGGAAGATTATCCAGATGGACTATCTGTCATACAAGAATGATGAGCTAAGAAATTTGCAAATATGGGGGTCAATTTAAACAAAATTTAACTGTGTAGCACAGTAATTTCTAGTAAGCTTAAAGATCACAATAGATCTCTTTTAAAAAGTAGTAACAACAAATATAAGTTAAAATGAATATGTTCAGTAGTGAAGTGTTCTAAATAACTTTTTCAGGAGGAGGATAAATATATAGAATAATTTTAGACATTTTAAGTTAGATATCCATGATAAATTCCTACCATTAATCATTACCTAGAGAGAAGTTTAAAAAAAAATGCTCAAGTGCTAGAGGAAAATGATTTTTTTTTTAAGATTTTATTTATTTATTTGTCAGAGAGAGAGAGAGCACAAGCAGGGGGAATAGCAGGAAGAGGGAAAGGGAGAAGCAGGCTCCCCACTGAGCAAGGAGCCCAATGTGGGGCTCGATGCCAGGACCCTGGGATCATGACCTGAGCCGAAGGCAGGTACTTAACTGACTGAGTCACCCCGGCATCCCTAGAGGAAAATTAATTTTAAAAGAAATCAATGGGAAGGCAAGGAAGTAAAGATAAAGAAAGTTTAGAAAGGCTGAGTAAATAGAAATCATAACCTAAGATAGAAAATTAAATGCAGGGGCGCCTGGGTGGCACAGCGGTTGAGCGTCTGCCTTCGGCTCAGGGCGTGATCCCGGCGTTCTGGGATCGAGCCCCACATCAGGCTCCTCCGCTATGAGCCTGCTTCTTCCTCTCCCACTCCCCCTGCTTGTGTTTCCTCTCTCGCTGGCTGTCTCTATCTCTGTCAAATAAATAAATAAAAAATCTTAAAAAAAAAAAAAAAAGAAAAGAAAATTAAATGCAATTATGTCAGCAATTAAAATCTAAGGCTTTCGAAGTGGATTTTAGAATAACATAGGGATGCCTAAGTGGCACAGATGGTCGAGCTCCTGATTTCGGTTGGGGTCATAATCTCACAGTCCTGCAATGAAGCCCAGTGTTGGGCTCTGTGCTCAGTGAGGAGTCTGCTTGAAATTCTCCTTCTCCCTCTCCTTCTGCTCCCTCTCCCCACTCGCACATGTGCACTCTCTCTAAAATAAATAAATAAAATCTTTTAAAAAATAAACAAAATAGCAACATAACATTGGCCCATAATGTTTACAATGCATATCCAAAGTAAAATATACAACAAAACGAAGGTTCAAGGATAGAAAAATACAAAGGAATTTTGTGTTGACATTAATAAAAGTCAAAAAGGCTTTGTGAAGAACTAGGCATTACTAAAGATAAAGAGGGTTACTGTAAAATGATAAAAGTTTTACTTCTACTAGGAGGTTCTGAACTCTGAACATGTACATAGCAATCCATAAAACAAACAACTACAAAGAGACAAAGATATATCTACCATTACACACTCATCCATTCATCTCTTTCTTCATTCACTCAATAGTTATTTTTAATGTTCACCAGGAGCCATACTCAGAAATAAAATAGAAAAAAAAATCTTTATGGTATGTGTGTATATGTACACAAACATGGATAGATGGAGAGAGAGACACAGACATATATTTTTTTGGGGGGGGGAAGGAAGAGACAATAGAGCTGATATATTAAGTAACATCTGAGAAAGATTTAGTGACTGGGTTAGGGTTGCACTTTTAGATAGGGTAATCAGGGTAAGTCTTCCTGAGCAAGAAAATAATATCTGAATAGAGATGTGAAGAAGGTGGAAAGGGTAAGCCAAGCAAATATCTGATGAAAATATGTTCCTAGCAGAATGTACATACAGCAAGTACAAATACCCTGAGCTGGAAGTCTGTGTAGTTTGATTAAGAAATAGCAGAGGCCAATATGGCTAGAAGTGAGTTAAATGGGAGAGTCAGTGAGTTAATGAATAATTAAGGGTAGGATTAGTTGGAGTTTAGGGCAAAAAGGAAAGTAGGCAGGCCTCAATCTTGTAGAGTTGTCTTTTTTTTTTTTTTTTTTTAAGAGATTTGAGAAAGAGAATGAGCAAGAGGGAGGAGCAGAAGGAAAGGGAGAGAATCTCAAGCAAACTCTGTCCTGAGTATAGAGTCAGAACCAGGGCTTAATCTCAGGACCCTGAGATCATGACCTGAGCTAAAATCAAGAGTGGCCACTTAACTGACTGAGCCACCCAGGCGCTCCTTATGTAGAGTCTTCTAAACCACTGTAAGTCCTCTTAGACAATTGGCTTGTACTATGAAAGACATGAAGACACTGGAGAGTTCTGAGCAGATTGGTGTAAGAAAGTGACCTCTCATACTATGAAGGGTCAATCCAGCAGCTGTGTTGAAGATAGATTATAGGTAACAAAAGGCAAAAGAGAGAATACTGCAAAAATCCAGAAGGATAGTGGTGATTTGACCTGTAGATGCTAACAATTGGTTGGTCTGGATATATATTATAGGACATATCTCATTCACTGACTGATAAATTAGAATAAATAACCAGTAAGCATGTAAATTCTGGCAAGAGGTAAAGAAGCCCACAATTACCATTTGTACTGACCTGTATATTAGAAATCCTAATCAACTCAGAAGGTAAAATGAATAAGCACTGGAAGAAAAAAATCTCATAATTTACAGATAATATAATTCAATTTTAGAAAATATTAACAATTCTAAATATGTTTATGGAGATTGGAGAATTTTACAAGTTTGCTGGGTACTAAATTAACATTTAACAATTGTGTTTCTACAGACAAGCTCTAGTTAGTAAATATAGTAGAAATTCTGATGTCATTTGGAATATAACACAAAAAAGAAAATATTTAGTAATAAATTTAATAAAATATGTATAAGACCAAATTATATACTTCATTATAATAAATTAATGGAATCTTAAAGAAGTACAAATTATTTTTGATTAGGACGCAGGTAAAAAAAATATCAATGTTCTTCAACTGGATCTATAAATCAACAGACTTGAGACTTTGTTTCTGTTTTTGTTTTGTTTTTTGTTTGTTTGGTCGGGAATGTGACAAGCTGAGAGACTAAAATTTATGAAGAAGAGTCAAATATCAAGAATAGCTGTTAGTTACTAAAGAGGTAACAAAAAGTTGGGACTTGACTTGTCAGATATCAAGAATCATGTTATCACATACATTACTGTTATATATATCAACAAGATGAAATTCAAAAACAGAATTAATCTCAAAAATGAAACTACTAGGAATCTCTTACAGAGTTCACTCTGCCAGCCATTATTCTATACTTATTAAGTATTATAATTCCTTCAATCCTCTCAACATTATGAGGTAGTTCATTAATTCTCCACATTTTACAAATTTGGATAGTAAGGTGAAGAAATGTTAAGTAATTCGCTAATGAGTAGAAAAGCGAGGAGTCCAACTTGGCAGGTTTTTTTTTTACTGACACCATGTTCTTTACAATATTCTGCCTTTCTGAACTGCACACTCATTCCTCAGGAGGATACACATAGCATCAATCATTACTGTAAACCAGGAAAACTTTAAAACTAAAATAGTATATTGTCTAAGGTTTAGATATTTGTTAAGCCCATAAAGAAAACAAGGGGGGGTGCCTGGGGTCTCAGTAGGTTGAGTGTCTGACTCTTGATTTTGGCTCAGGTCATGATCTCAGGGTCATGAGATCAAGCCACACATTGGGCTCCGCACAGGGCGTGGAGCCTGATTAAGATTCTCTCTCTCCCTCTCTCTCTGCCCCTCCCCCTGCTCACATGCCTCTGGTTAATATGAAGTAGGAAGGAATAGCTAGTAACCTGAAATAAGTTGAAAAGTTGATCTCAATGACTAAACAATAACAATGTGTGGTAAAAAGACCTAAGGATTTTAGAAATGAGTGGTCGGTGAAGAAACAAATATTTACGGTTACCAGATAAACTAATATGATCTGAGGACAAATTATTAAATATTATGACTTAGTGGATGGAAGCCATAATCCTCACTGTATTCTGTGCTAGAAAACGAAAAGTTGGGAACAATGAATTTGATAGGTGTCTATGTGTGTATATACGTTTTCATTCACTGAACAAGTATTTTATTGATTACCTAAATATTCTGATGGGGAAAAAAAAGGTGTTTTTCCCCCCTATATTTTCCTAGGGCTCAAACAAGCATTAACAGAAAGAAGCTAGATGAAGACCATTTTCAACTTTTTTGAAGGTCAAAACACAGCCTCAAGAATTCTCATTATTGAAGGAATCAAAAGAAGTGTGGTCAATTTTATAATGTGTTTGCTATAAAAAGAATTCTAATGATAGATGAGTCACTGGAAGAGTAGGAGACATACTATAGTGAGGAAAAGCACAGATTTTTTAACTCAAACATTCATTTTTAAATTCTGTCTTTTGTTAGGGGGAAGTTAATTTACCATCTACAATCTTAACTAATATTTTCAGGATCAGGTAAACTCACATCTGTTTGACACATTATCAAAACTATTTTATATAATTCACAATATCTCACAAGTTTTTACATCACCTTCGAGATGTATAGCATTTAAACGTGAGAAACCTGAAATGGCTGTATTTTAAATTTCATATACCAAGTACTAAAATGATTTACCAGATTGAATTAGTGGTCTCAGTTATTCACTCCCTTGTCATAAAATTAGACAGCCACAACTTTGTCTTAGCCGCCTGGTAGGAAGAGTGCTCTTCTCTACATCATGACTTAGGGTTGGCCATGTGTCTTGCTTGGCCCATGGGATATTGGCTACCAAAAAGAGAACAAAATTGCTAAATGTTCTTTTTTGGTTTGGTCTGGCCCTCTTCTGTTTCTATTTTCATGTGAAGATTCTGACCCAGTAGTTATTGTCATTTACAAGTCCCCAGGATGAAAACATTTACAATGACCTAACGTAGCTACCTAGAACCTTAAACAGAGTTGCCTAGCCAAGGCCAGTCTTGACCAACCAAATCAAAATCAATTGGTAGCCACATGAGAATAAATGCTTGCTGTGGATGGTCTCTTTTACAACAATATTATGACACTAGATGACTAACATGGATGAATCTGAAAAACCAAAGATTCCATAACATTAGATATTTTTTGGATTTACATTAGCATAGAACATATCTATCAATTATTATGATATAAAATGTAGCTATTACATCACTACTAAAGGTTATTTTTTAATGTTAAAATAAAGCCTTATTTTGCAAATGAAATTAATTTCTGATAAAACATGAATTTCTGTCATGTGAATCTGCAAAACAAATTTTCATCTATTCCAAATATTGTATTAGACAAATTAAGAAAAATTATTTCTTTCCGTAAGTATGTGAAAACAGTATAATTATTTACGTAGTTTAAAAAACTCTAAAACTAGAAATTTATATAGAACATATATATGACATATATCTTTTTACATATAATAGTAACTGGCTACAGTCTAGAACATGAATATTAAACCATAGTGTAAATAAGACCTAATTAGAACTTTGACTTGAGGTATTAATTATATATTTTCAAATATGATGATTATTTTTCCTTCTTCTCTCTTAGGACTGAAAACATATCCCATTACAAATAATTAATAAAGAGGGAGTATTTCATTGTATATATATACCACATCTTTCCCCCCCCAACACCAAAGATTTTACCTAGTTATTTGAGAGAAAGAGAGAGAGAGTGCGCACACGATCAGGAGAGGAGCAGAGGGAAAGGAAGATAATCTCCAGCAGACACTGCTCTGTGAACAGAGCCCAACATGGGGCTTGATTCCAGGACCCTGAGATCATGACCTGAGCTGAAACCAAGACTCAGATGCTCAACTGACTGAGCCACCCAGGCACCCCAATACCACATCTTTTTTATCCATTCATTAGTCAGTGGGCATTTGGGCTCTTTCCACAGTTTAGCTATGGTTGATAATGCTGCTATAAACATCAGGGTACATTTACTCTTTCAAATGTATATTTTTGAATGAATGGATAAAGAAGATGGTATACACACACACACACACACACACACACACACACAGTGGAGTACTAATCAGCTATCAAAAAGAATGAAATCTTGCCATCTGCAACCACATGGATGAAGGAGCTAGAGTGTATTATGCTAAGCAATATAAGTCAATCAGAGAAAGACAAATATACAATTTCATTCGTATGTGGAATTTAAGAAACAAAACATTTGAACATTTGGGAGCGGGGAAAAAGAGGGGGGAAGCACATCATGAGAGGCTCTTAACTACAGAGAACAAACAGGATTAATGGAGGGAGGTGGTGGGGATGGGATAGATGGGTGATGGGTATTAAGGAGGGCACCTGTTATGAAGAGCACTGGATATTATATGTAAATGATGAATCACTGAACTCTACTCCTGAACCAATATTGAGCTATATTCGACTAACTAGGATTTAAATTTTATTAAAAGGGGGTGCCTGGGTGGTCCAGTCAGTTGAACATCCAATTGTTGGTTTTGGCTGAGGTGGTGATCTCAGGGTTGTGGGTTCAAGCCTCGTGTGGGCTCTGCGCTCAGCCTAGAGTCAGGTTGGGACTTTCTCTGCCTCTCCCTCTGCGCCTCGCCCCACAAAAATAGATGGATAAATCAAGAACGAACGAATGAACGAACGAACGAACGAAAGAAAGAAAGAAAGAAAGAAAGAGGGAGGAGAGAAGAAAGAAAGAAAGAAAGAAAGAAAGAAAGAAAGAAAGAAAAGAAAAAAGAAAAAGAAAGAAAACACTCTATCTTCATAAAAAAAAAGAGACAGTATCAATTTTTAATGTTTTCATGTTCAAATCTGTCCACTCTACTCCTTTTCATATACTTATTCTGTTCATAACACTGTTATGTTTCATCTTTCTAGTTATGATTCAAAAAAAGCAGAGATTTTGAATGATTTTCCAAATTGTCCTTGGAATTGAATTGAATGTGAAACATATTTGATTAAATTTGATTTTAAAATCCAAGTCCAATTATTTCATTTTATATTAGTTTAGATTTAATGGATTCTATTAGAGAATTTTTAAAAACCTTATTCTCTACTTCTCTCTAAATATATATGTACTATGTTTTACTGAACCACTGCTATGTAATATATATGATTAACATTAAATATTAATAACAAAACACACTAAAAGCAAAAATGAAATCAATGTAAATTCCATTTCATTAATTAACCATATTAACAGAATTTTCCTTAAATTATCTGTCTTACATAATTGGTGTAGAATATTTTAGTTTACTTCAGGCATAACTGAATGCCTATTACATACCACATTTTGTGATTCAAAGATGAATCAGTCCCTGACTGATTCCTTTAAGTGTTTATAATCTAAGTTGAGAGACAAATCAATAAATCAAATGTTTTAAGAAGAAGGAAAGAGATGTCACCCCTCTTTTTGAAGGTGGGAAGAAATCAAGGGAGGCTTCTTAGAAAATAATTAGGTCGTGTATTCAAATATGAGTATTATCAAAGAAAAATGGAAGTTGTCTTGAGAATTGAAATAGAAAAGGAAAAGAAATAAAAGTGTGTATGTGTGGGTGCTTCAAATGAGCCTGAAAAAGTAGGGGATAAAACATATTAGATACCATGTTGAGGCCCCAGAACTTTACCATAAAGCTTAAACAAAGTAAACTAAGGAGCTTAAGGGAAAGGGGTATGGTCAATTCCTCCTGGACAGATTATTTTAGCTATATTTCCAAAGGTGAGTTATGAAAACAGAAAACAAGACCAATTAGGATATAAGCTAGTTTTGCAGGAAAAATAATTAGAGCCCATATGAAAACAATAATAGGAATATCTTTGAAGGATACTTAGAATTTAATTTATCTAGTCCTGGTGATTGATGAGATAGGGGACTGCAAGAGAAGAAAGGATTCGTGAGACTCCCAGGTTACAGATTTGCATGACTGGATGAAAGATGATATTACTGCCTGTGGTGAAAAATAGAGGAGTTATAAATCATACCTAAGAAGGACTTTGGCATCAGACACAATTGGCTTCCAGCCTCAGCTATCCCACTTAATAGTTCTATGACCTTGCCATTAACTTTAGCACTCTCAGAGATTTGGTATCTTCATACGTAAAATGGAAAATGTAATCGCTCAGTAGATTACTGAAGCATTAACTGTGATAATATATGTAAAGTACTTAGCATAGTACCTGACATTAAATAAACATTTAAAATCATTAGTCAATATTTTGGAAAATAGTGAGTAAATATAGGAGTAGGGGAGTCACAGGTTCATTCTTAGGTCTCAGCAAAGTCTGAAGTTCGAGGAATTGCACGGGGATTTAGATGTCCATCTGGAAATACGTAGCATACACATGTTCATTAAAATTAACAGATTGGTGATTTTTGTCAGAAAGAATGTACGGGTTAAGACAAGCAAAGAGGCCTGGGAATTGGGGGTATTACTCTCCCAATGTCTCAATGGGAGATGGGTGTCTTAATGGGAACGCCCGTGAAGGAAAACACAAAGAAGTGGGTATATAAGGGTTAGGAAATGTAAAAAAATAATAATAATGTAAACAGTAATCACTACAAAATATTCTAAATATATTTGTTATATGGACAAAATTTACTATAAAACATTTTCCTTCTTTTATTCTGTAATTCATCTCAATACTTGACAAGTACATGGTTTTGCAGGAGACCCAGGGACAGGAATGAAAGAAGCAAACATCTCAGTTACTAACCAACATTTTTTATACAAATATTATTTTTGGTCTGGGACTTCAGAGCCAATAATATCCTAATTAAATGTTTGACAATTTTCCTTTCATATTTGATGAACATCTTTGGTAGCATTCAGGCTTATTTTAATTTTCAAGATCATTGTCTTTTTTTAATCAGCAAATACTTTATTTGCAGAATTCAAAGTTTACTCCTGAAAAGATATCTCCCATGCAATCTCTCTATACCTAGTAATTACTTTAGGTTTTGTGTGACTAATTTTTTATCCTAGTCTGGATGAACTACTTTTTGATGATTCCCCACACTAGACATCTGGCAGTTTGGATTGTGTTTTTAACTTTAGAATCTAGATGGAATGTCTCACAAAACCAAGGAATGTAGCCAGTAGAATTCAGAATATTCTCTATGTTCCTGACAGTGTCACAATGCACTTTGCTGGGAGGACACTGACTGGAGAGAGCAGTACAAAGGAAACAAAGATCAACTGTCTTCATGGGGATCTCTTCAGACCAGAGCACAGTACTTGCCACAGAGTTGAGGCTCAGTGAAAATGCCCTGTATGCCACAGATTTTGTGAAATTATATTACTGGTTTAAAATGAAAACTATACAGGGACCCCTGGGTGGCTCAGTTAGTTAAGTGGCTGACTCTTAGTTTCAGCTCAGGTCATGATCTCAGGGCTGTGAGATCAAGCCACGTGTCCAGCTCTGCACTGGGTGTGGAGCCTGCCTGAGAGTCTCTCTCTCCCTCTGCCCCCCCCCCCCATCCACTCTCTCTCTCTCTTTCTCTAAAATAAATAAATCTTTAAAAATAAATAAAATAAAATGAAAACTATGCAAAATTGGTGATATGAAGGTTATATTACAATTAACAATTACAAACCAACCCTCTTATTTTTAAAGGATTGACCAAGTTCCTCATTACAAATTGCATGACAAAATAATTTCACTAAATTATCAAGAACTTGCAAAGTCAGAGTTGGTACAAATGTGGAAATATTCTTATTTCAGAAAACATAAGACCTGTAGATCACAGTATCCCTGATTTAATTTATTCAAAAGCTTTAAATATTTTAAATACTCTCTGTGGGAATGATTTACTCCTTCAGGGACATATAAATGCCAAGTATTTGGGGGTTTTCTTTGGTGACAGTCATAATGTATGTTTTGACGGTCGTCTGATTAAATCAAGACACATTACAATGTACCGAAATGCCACTGTCACTTTTGCAAAATCACTTTTTCATTGATCAAGCAGTCAGTGTTTTAATACGTGATTATTTTCATAAATCAAGTAAAGCCATTAGGAAGTAAACTTCCACTAAATACAACTACTCCATATAAAACATGTAATCATCCTCTTTAGTTTTGTTTTGAACCAAAGGACGTGACCCTCCATTACATCTGCACTCACTGTTCCCCCATGACATATGCTGGACAGCATGACTATCAGGTGTTGTAGTTAGTAATACTTGACCTTCAGCTACCGAACACAAAATATTTTTGCTATGTCGATTGTGCTTTATAATTGCAAAATTCTTCATTCATTAATGAAACCTCTTCGTGTTTGTAACAGAGTGGTCAGCATCAGTACCATTTCAGCTGTGCCAGTTAGGGAAGAGGGAAACAGAGTTAAGTGATATTTTTCAGGTCCTGTGTTTGAAAGCCAGAGTGGTGACTTTCAGAGAGCACAATGGGGAAATAAAATAACTAATTTATAATAATTATAGAGAAGACAAGAAAGAATGACAAGATACTTACTGAGAAAATTCAAGTACTTAATTAATTTGACCTCAACACTAACAAAAATGTTTCCAAGTACAGCTCTCCCAGGTGTGTAGTAATTAAAGTATGTTAATTGTAATGAGCACATTCATTACAAAAACGATGCACTCTTTTACTACAATTTTAAAATAGGTACAGTTTAAAACCTTCTTTTTCTCATCTTACTCCCTTCCAGCACAAAGCCAAGGAAAAGTTCAACATGGCCTTGATTAAAGGAGGTTATATTCATTTTGTAGAAATCACACACTCAGTAGATCAAATCTCCTGAAAGCCAATTAATTTATTATTGATATTTTAGGGACAGTGTAAGAAATTACAATTATTTTCAACTATGTATCATATCAGATTTTACTAGCAAGTATTCTAAATGATCTTATGTTTATGCAGTACTTCTAGAAAGAAAGAACCATTCACCATATATCAGGGAATGGAAGGAAAGGGAGTTAGATGGATGAAATGTGTCCATCTTGTTCATTTATGTTCAGTGACTGGAAAATAGTAAGTGCTCAATAAATAAGGGCTGATTATATAAGAAAAAGGTTAAGACATAGTATATTAAGTTACTATGTGAGTAAAATTGCACAGATCTACACATGCAAATAAGAAGTAAGCTGAAAGAATGGAGACATATGGGAACAAACCCTTTCAGGGAAAATTTTAAAATTAGATAGGGTTTTAAATAAGAGATTAAGGTATCAGACTCCTTTAAAACTAGTATTATTCATTGTGTGGAGAGGTGTCTTCAGGAACCAAGTTAAACTGGAATGACAATGTTATGATAGAACAAATATTTGTTGGGAAAAAAAATGAATCCTGACTCTGGAAGGCTTAGAATTCTTTATTTCAAAAGACAATCTAGAAGGAAGGAAAGGAGGGAAGGAAAGGAAAGGAAAGGAAAGGAAAGGAAAGGAAAGGAAAGGAAAGGAAAGGAAAGGAAAGGAAAGGATAGGAAAGGAAAGGAAAGGAAAGGAAAGGAAAGGAAAGGAAAGGAAAGGATAGGATAGGAAAGGAAAGGAAAGGAAAGGAAAGGAAAGGAAAGGAAAGGAAAGGAAAGGAAATGGGGAAAGAAAGAAAGTCACTGTGGAATAAAAGCTTAGTAGTTCAACAAATGAGAAAACACCGAATGTGCTCATAAAATAAAGCCGCACATCTTGTAATAAAATTTGCATTTTTATTTAGCAAAATACTGCAATGAGAAGAGATTTTGAAGATTTTCCTGCAAGAATTTGTTAATTCTCTGTTAAAATGCACAACTTTTTTAGAGGAACACTCAATGCGTATCTAATTATCATCTTATTACTATTCTTACCCATACTCCATTCACACATATTTAATTTTTGCTTTTTCAGGACCAAAATTCTTAGGCCTGTTATATCTTCTAGTTCTTGAATGGGGAAAATATTCTGGAAGTGGGAAACAAATTATTAATAGACCTATAAATTATTGAAAATTAGAATGTCCTAGAAGAAGTAGATCAAGGAGAATTATCTTACTAAGGAAATAGGTTTATTCAGTGATCATTCTTCAGTTGTCATTATCACCTTGCAAATGTAACAATTTTCAATGGCATTATTTCACCAGTACCTGTTTCTGTCAAGGGGATTGTATTTGCACTCGCTATAGGATCTTCACTAACAAACCATTAATCCCACCATTCTTTATTCTATTTCTCACTCATAAAGTCAACTGTGGATGTGGGCAAGGCTGTAGAGAAGCTTTCGCAATGCAATTTCTCATCAGTTCACTTCCAAATGAGCTCATGCTTCCCTAATTGCTAGTTGAGATGACAGTTGAAGAAAAACTAGAGAGCAAAAACCCAGCAATTAACTTCTCCCTCCATACAGAATTAATTGTCCTTATGGGTCAAATTCCATTTGGTATACTAAGTCAGAGGCCATCTAATGTCAATGATGTTGAAACTACAAAGTTCCTTTGTTCCCAAGAAGGGGTGGTGGTGAGTTGTCGGTCAACTGAAGCAATGTTTGCAAAAAAATTAGGTGATTCTTCCCTTCAAAAGAGGTTACACACATAGGTGCTTTGTGTAACAGAAATTTCAAAAATAGTAAGAAAAATTAGACCAGGAAAAGATGCCTAATCTGAACAGAAACCATTGCATGAACTAAGCAGAGAAAAGTCAAATCAGGGAAATACAAATCAAAACCACAATGAGATACCACCTCACACCAGTCAGAATGGCTAGTATCAAAAAACAAAACAAAGAAACAAAAAACAGAAATAATGAGTGTTGGCAAGTATGTAGAGAAAAGGAAACTCTTGTGCACTGTTGGCGGGAATGCAAATTGGTACAGCCACTATGGGAAACAGTATGGAAGTTCCTCAAAAAGTTAAAAATGGAACTACCATATGATCCAGCAATTCTACTTTTAGGTATTTATCTGAAGAAAATGGAAACACTAACTTGAAAAGATACATGCACCCCATGTTCACTGCAGCATTATTTACAACAGCCAAAACATGGAAGTAACCTAAGTGTCCATTTGCTCATAAATAGATAATCAAAATGTGCTACACGCACACACACACACACACACACACACACACACACACACACACACGCCTACATGTGCATGTGCACACATGTACCGGAATATTAGTCAGCTATAAAAAAAAAAAAGAAAGAAAGAAATTCTACCATTTGTGACAACATAGACAGACCTTGAGGGCATTATGCTAAGTAAAATAACTCAGACAGAAAAAGACAAATGCTGTGTAATGTGGTTTATATATGGTGTCTTAAAACAACAAACAAACCAAAATGAACTCATAGATACAAATAAGAGATTAGTGGTTGTCAGAGGCAGGTGGGTGAGCAGGTGGGCAAATGGGTGAAGGTGGTTAAAAGGTACAAAGCTCCACTTATAAATAAGTAAGACCTGGGGGTGTAATGTACAACATGGTGACTATAGTTAACAATACAGTATTGTGTATTTAATAGTTGCTGAGGGTAAATCTTAAAGGTTCTCATCACACACACACACACAAAAATAAGTATGTGTGGTGATATATGCCAACTAACCCTAATACGGTGTCATTTTGCGATATATTGTGAAAATTAATAAAGGTAAACCCCACTAAAGTGGTCTTAAGATGCTAGAAGGGGAGGCTAAAGGGGGAGCTCTACCACTCAATGTCAATTACAAGAATTGTCAATTACAGATCCAACAGAAGAATCCTCAACAGGAAAGAATCATCAAATACAGGCTCCAACAGGAAAATATGTACATGGCATCATCTGTAAGAAATTGACCACCCCTCCAACTCAGCCAGTGAGATAATATCATCACCCTGAACTCTTCTGATTCTCACCAATGGACTTTTGCTTATAACAATCCTTCCCAACTTCCTCCTCCTTCCCCATAAAAAAGTGTTACCCTCTTTCATTTGTTGGACTTGCCTATGGTTTTGCCATAGATTAGTTGCTTGTCCCAGACTGCAATCTCTGCTATTTCCAAATAAGCCCATCTTTTGCTGGTAAAATAATTTACAGTTTTATTTTTAAAGTTAGCAATATACATATGTCAAATTGTTATACTGTACTCCTAAAACTATGTCATATGTCAATTATATCTCAATTTTTTAAAAAATGTTAAAGCAACGTGAACTAACAAAAACAATGATGGGAATTCATTTTAGGCTTTGGTGATTATTCAAACACAGTAAATAAACATTTGTTTCTCTGCAACAAAACTGCCACAATTCTATTATAGGAAGTTCTAGAAACTACAAGTAACCAAACAATTGACGAAGTTAGCCCATAGTGGTCACTATCACTGTCCCCACTGCTCTCATAGGAACTTCAGGATTGTTAGTAATTCAGGACAACTGTGCCAGCTAATTCTCTTAAGTTCCCTATCTGAACTTCTTTAGCTCCAATGGAGTTATCATTTAATGGGATATGTGGGTTAAGGAAGAATATTGTATAAAGGAAAAATGTTCTAAAGAATAATAAAGAAGACTATTGTATAAAGTCCTATGTAAACTGGACTTTGTTGTTTCTATAGGTATAGATACACTGCTTAAAAACAGGTTCTGGCATATATTAGATCACTAAATAAATGTTTATTAAAAGGAAAACTGAAATGAAAAATAATAAAGCCCTAGAACATCATCTTCAATATAAAAGAATCGCAAATACATGATAAAATTTTGAAATTTCAGAGATATTATTAGGCCTTTCCACCTGCTGCCATATGTCAGAAAAACATTTTACATTACCCAGCAGTATAAGTGAGAATACCAATAGGTCATAGGCATTTTAGTCATGTTAAAATATGTTTATTATTTTGAAGAGAGAAATGAAAGATCACAGTTTTCCATGTACATTCTGGATAAATTGTAGTGTTGGACATTTTATTACTCTTGCTTTTCATTATTAATATAGACTATACCAGAGTAGGAACAGACTGATGAAATGTAATAAGCTACTGAACATTAAAATATAACTTTCATAGAAACTGCACTTAGATGTTGAACCATAGGGTTATCATGTTAGGTAGAAGCCCAATTTTCCTAATTTCTTTATGTGGAAGCTGAACAAAGTTTGAAGAGGTGTGTTCAGATGCCAACATGATAATGAATTTCTTGCTATGTTGGGTTCTATCGATCTGGCAGAGCTGGGAATAGGTTTCACAGATTCCCCTTCAAGATGGTTCTCATGAGAACCAACTAGAAGCACAATCTGGAAGACACAGGTGAAGAAGCAACCATTATTCTCAAAGACCACTGTGGACATATATTTGGTGAACAGACGCAGAGGTGAACAAGTGGGTCTGGCTGGTCCTCGTCATGCTCTATTCCTCCATTAGCTATTATTCTTGATGCCTGGCCACAAGGATGCACAACAACTTCAGGCTCACCCACCCCTATTTTCTTGGCTATAGACCCACAGATGCAGTTGCTCAGCTGAGACTACAGCTTCTTGTAGAACACCCCATCATGAACTACCACCTCAGTAGCCCCACTGCTTGGATTCCCAAATTTCTTTGCCAGCTGTGACTGACCCACCTCGACTCATGTTTCAGTCAGAATGGACAGAGTCTTCTCTCTGATGCTCAGTACGCCCCCCTTCCAGACTGTCAGTTCCCCAGCTCACCATCAATTGTGTAAATTCATGCTGAAAATTAATCCCTTGTTCTTATGAAATTTAGAACCAGCTCTGCTTTCATGACTGAAGCCTAATTAATACACTGATTCAACAGTTTATTTTATCAATATTGAAAGAACAGTAACAACACCTTCGTCAAAGATAGTGCTATATAGAACGAATATTTGTGTCCATCAAAATTCCTATACTGAAATCCTAACTCTCTATGGTATTAGGAAGCAGAGCCTATGGGAAGTAGAGGGTGGAAGTGAAGGTGGAGGGGATTAGTGCCCTTATAATGAGGACCCCAGTGAGCTCTCTTTCCTCTTCCACCATGTAAGGACAGTGAGACCACTGTCCATGAATCAGAAAGTATGGCCCTTACTGGACAGTGAATCTTCGAGCACCTTGACCTTGGACTTGACCAACCTTGACCTTGGACTTCTTATTCTCTAAAGCCGAGAAAAATTAAATGTCAGTTGTTTAAGCCACCTAGTTTATGGAATTTTTTATAGTAGCCCAAATGGACTAAGATAGGCAGATAAAGGAAAATTTTCCTAAAGGCAATAGATATTTCATAAAATGTGTATTTTAGTTTTTAATGCAATTTTTCTGTTTAAAAGTTTGGGATTTTTTGGTGGTTGTTTTTATGTTAACATAACACACTTTTCTATCAAATATATTTGGTGGTTTCTTTATCCTTTCTCTTATTTTCTTGGTATATCCTAGATTCTTTGTAACAAGTTAGAAAAATAAAGGAGTTAAATATTATATTAAAATACTTGTAAATGGAAAATATTTACAATTCATATAAATGCCCATAATTCTCTACGTTTCATAAACATCACTTAAATGTTATTTCTGTCTCTCCTTCTGCCCCCCGATAGGTCTCTTTCTCTAGATGTATGTGTGTATATACATACACGTTTCTATGTCTAGTATACACTTGAAATCTTTTATACCACCAGGAACTTACAAACTCCAATTTGCTTTAAGTCAACTTAGAACAAACACATGGACACATAAGTAGACACTTCTCTGCACACCCACACTTTCACCTTGGTTTGTAAGTGGCTGAACACTTAAAAGTATAAAGGGTAAAGTACATGAATATTAGATGAAAAAGAAGAGAAAATAAAGGTAATGTTTACCTTGTTTATCTTCCACTGTCATTGAAAAAGAATCTTCAGGAACAATCAGGTTAAATCTCCGATTTCAATTCATCAAGTGCAATTGAGACCACAAAACTAAAGTCACACACACACAAACCAGAACAAACTGAATAACATAGATGTTTCATTTCATAGTTCTAAAACCCAGCAATATTTCTGTCATATAAATAAATATGGAAGATTATTTATTCTTTTATTTTTCCTTAAAAATAAGAGTATGTGTGCTTATGCTAATGTATGGTCATGTATGCTTATGACACACAAAAGTCATATAAGAAATTTGGAGTTATGTGGTCATTCATTTATTTATATATACAAAATCTATTTACAAATATGGCAGGCATTTACCATGTGCTAGTCTGCCAGACACTAGTCTTATCTCCTGAGATATATCAGCAGATAAGATGTAAAGAGCCCTGTTCTCCAAGTGCTTAAAGAGGAAGTGGAAATAAATAATCACCATGACATGGAAAAAGAACAATGTAAGGGATAAAGCAAGCTGTAGTGCCTAAGGATTTTGTGCAATTTGCACTACTCTTAAATAGAGTAGTAGGAATACACGTCATAGAGAAGGGACAACTTGAAGACACTTGAACACAGCTAGTCAAGTAGGCATCTGTTAAACAAAATTCCAGTCATAGGGAATGGCTACAGAGATGGGAGTGAGCTTGTTAAGTTTCAGGAAAAGCCCAGAGAAGAGCTGAGTGAGCTGAAGGAGCAGGGGGAAGAATGCAGGAAGAATGGATCGGAAATAAAATGATGCAGCATAGATCACATAAACTCTTGGCATTTCCTCTTGCGGTAAATGGGGAGCCATGAGTTGATTTTGAACATAGTGATAACATGATCTAATGTATTTTCAAAGTATGGGCCTTACTGTTGAGGCTAATCTTTGGAGGGCTAGAAGCAAGATGAGTTAGGAGGCTCTTGCAATATTCAGGTAAGCAATTTTTACTACTAGAATCTTGGTGACAACAGTGAAACTGCTGAGAATTGGTAAGATTCTACATATGCTTTAGAAGTAGAGAGGATTTCCTGGCAGATGAGATATGCAACGTGAAAGAAATAGAGGATGTAAGAGAGTTTGAGAAATTTTAGCTTGAATGAAAGAATGGAGTTTATCAACAGACATGGTAAAATCTTAGAATATAATGTATTTGTGAGTGAAGACCAAGAGTTCATTTTGGACATGTGAATTTGAGATGTCTATTAGGTATCCAAGTGTATCATACGCCAACAAAGCAGTTGGGTAAAGAAGATTAGATTTTGGGAGATCTGAGCTGTAGCTATATATCTGGGAGTTGTCAACATATGGTGTTTAAAACTATGAACTTGGATTAGATCACTGTGTGTGTGGGTGTGGATAGACAGGAGAAAATGAAAGCTGCCTCAGTATTAAAGGAAGAAGAGAAGAAACCAGCAAATAAAACTGAGAAGTGATGGCTCAGGAGGTAAAAGATAAGACCAAAGGTGGGTGGGCATCTGAGGATTCTAGTTTAAAATGCTTTTAAGGATAGAGAAATTAACTGGGTCAAATAATCATTAAATAAATTAAAGACAGAAAATAGTCTTCTTCATATTCGTGCTTTTATGAGTTGGCAGAAAGTTTCTGTAAGAGTACACAGGAAATTGCTGGTGTGAGCAGTTATCTCTGGGAAGTGAGAGAACAGGTGAGCAGGAAGGGAGATTTCAGTTTAACACACTCAGCAATAATTGATTTTCTTCCACGTGGACATGCATTACACTTATTTATTTATTTATTTATTTATTTGAGAGAGAGAGAGAACTAGTGAACAGCACAGAGGGAAAAGGAGAAGCAGACTCCCCGCTCCTCCCCTCAGCCCGATGAGGGGCTCCATCCCAGGACCCTGGGATCATGAGCCAAGCCAAAGGCAGACGCTTAACCGACTGAGCCACCCAAGCACCCTTGCATTACACTTATAATGAAATTCAAAAATATACCTACATTAGAAAAATAACAATCATCATCTAGGAGACAAAATATTAGATGACAACTGACGAAAACATCCAACAGGTTATTTTTGAAAAGTAGAAAGAAAGAAAAAAAAAAAAAACACAAATCCTCAAAATAGCATCCACGGAATTCTAATGGAATCCCAAACTCCTGTTAATCGTTACTTGGATTAAACACTACCTTCAGATGGCTTCTTTTAAAATGTAAACATGTCACCTGAGATAGATGTTAAATAAGTCATCTCAAAAGTGTTTTAAATGGCAGATGGCTGAAATTATTAAATATACACAGGTCGCAAAGAAAAAGCCATATGCAACATCAAAGAAATAATGTCCTATGAATTCTGTGAATGTGGAAGAGGACAGGTTGTGGAGCTCGAGAGGAGGGCTGTGGGGTCAAATACAAGGTTGTCCATAAAGGACATGTCCCATAAGAGCTTTTCACAAGGGAGTCCTTCAATGCCATTGACCATTATGGAGGCTGAGAATAGTCTAGGGACCAGCTCAGGTCAAGTAAATAACTTGGAATCAAGTATTAACCAATGATCCTTTGCCTTTACAGGCCAAAGGTACATGGTAAGTCAGAAATCAGACATCTCTAGAGTGGTAAATTACAAGGTGAGTGGTCATCCCAAAACTATAAACGGATTCTCATAATAAAATTGGAAGTGCTAAACTACCTAGATTTTTTTTAGTATGGGATCAGATAAGGTTGAAAATATTTCAAGAAATAAATGATGGGGCATAGAGACTATGAGAAGTCTTGATATTTTTGTAATTAGTCATCAAAAATACTCAAACTGATTTCTGTCCTGATAAAAATCTTTTGTTGTTGTTTTCTAAAATACATTTTAAATAAAGAGTAATAAGCCAAAGGAAAAGTTAAAAAAAAAATGCCTTCATACATTGTGTAGTGTTTTTACAATTTCTTTTAAGTTCTACCAGAGAAAGGCAGGCACATTTTTTGTTTGTTTTTGTAAAGAGAATTTTGGCTCTACCTCTTCAGCCTAAAATTATCCTCTTATTTTCATGGAGTTTAAAACTTTCCTTGGCATTAAAAAATGGAAGAGTAAATGCATTTACAAAAATTGGTTAAGCAACCATTAATGAAAATATCTGGCTCCGTGTTAAAGTTATTAGTCATAGCTTTGTGACAGGGAAGCAGAATATAATAATTTTTCAGGGTAGTTCTCTGTGAATCTACAATACTGGGGAAGTTTTCCCAAGTCTATTTGTAAAAACACTCATAATTTACTAGTTCTCCATGGTGACATGAACTAATGGACCATCTTTAAATAAATTCACTTAGAGATCCAGAATATGGCACAATGCTCTCTTTTTCTGTAGTGCTGTAAAATTAGCATCAAACACAGAAGAATTCACCATTCTTCACCTCCCCCATGGTTGTCATCTCTACGCTGTAAATCACAGAGCAAGAATAAATGAAGTTGTTTTTCTCCTGTCATTCATATTTCATATAGCTTTCTCTATAGTGTAGAAGTATTTCATTTTTAGGAAGGATTAATGCCAAAGGGTTTATTGCCTTCTATCAGAAACATTTAGCTAGCTTTAGAGATGTTACTGAAGAAGCTGCTTTTAACATTTGTGTCTGTGTGCACACATGCATACACTGTGATAAACATGCAACGTGAGGGCATCACGAAAATGCTTTGAAAAGCATTTAAAATATATTTCCAGTGAATTTTCCTTAACTTTCAAGATTTCTCAGGATGGACATGTGCTTCTAAAGAGACCGTAATGAACTAAAAGAAAACAGATATATATAAAGGAAGCAATCCCCATGGCTGGCATTACAAAATAGATCTTTGGCTCCTTGATACGATATTTATAATTGATGTAACTTTTTTTTTTAAGTTAAAGACTAATTCAATGTCCCGGTCTTGTCTCTCTGTATGTCTTTCTGCGTGTCTGTGTATATGTGCACAAGGGAGCAAAGAAAGATGGTAAATGTGAAGACAACTTTAGGGATGCTTAGTTGAGGGTAGGGAGAAACAAAGAGAATGTCCGTCTTTCTGTTCCAGAAGATATGCAGATGAACTCTTGAACAAGCAGCTGATATTCTCATGAGGAAATTGACCCTTAGCTGAAATTCCATACTCTTGGCAAAAATAATTCATCTGTAGTTATAAGGCATAAACCTTCATGGACTTGCACACTAAGATTTCCTGCAATGACTTGGAAATCTACAGGAACAAGGGAAGGGGACTGACTCATTATTTGGTTGTGATAACATGACCCACATGAATGTTAGGGGATAATGGACAACTTAGCTCACTGCAAATCAAACAGCTGCATGATCTGTCATTAACCTAAGTGAGCCTCCGTTTATTGAAGTAGCCCTCTAAATGAATAGGTCACAGCCTGTTTAAAAGCTCAGAGATTTGTTAATGTTCCAAGGACTTGGAGTCTATTAGATCAGACAGCTGGAGCATGTACAAAATTGTAGGCACTTTGGACAGCTAACATGCTTTGGTATGTATATAAATATTTTAAAGAATATTCTTTGAAACTTGGTTTAAACAGGGCACACTGCATTTGTGAGATTATCCTTTATAAATGTGGATATGTGTCAAGTTGAAAGGAAAAGAAAGGACTCTGTAGAGAGATACTCCACAAGAGGAAATAAGTTTCCACTCTAAACTGACTTTCATAATGCAATTAACTCCATTAGGGAGAATGGAATTTTGAATACTGTTCAAATTAAGGCAGTGCAGTTAGAAGCAGCAGCGATTCAGGAAGAATTAGCAATGCCCTTCTGAAGAGAGCTACTGAATTAAACCTTGGAGGGTTTTAAGATTAAGCCATTTAATTGTTACTTTAGGAGCTCTGGACTTTGCATAGACACGAGTCCAGGTGTTAATACTGATTCTCTTCTGTTCTCTCCAGATAACAAAACTGAATCTCAGACCCAATTAAGGCAAATCTTTAAAGGCCTTTTCCCCCCTTTTTAGTGTATCCTGGGAGGTTTATTTTAATTGTGGACGCCATGGGGAATCAGGGACATTATACACAGTGAGATAGTATTGAATTTTTGTTGAAAAGATAACTACTACTTGTCCAAATTATCCTGTCTTAACTTTAAAACCATTTTTTTTGGTAGGCTGACGCTCAAATTATATTTTTTATTCCCTTAATAATCTTAACAACACTCTTTCAGTACTGAATACTGAATACTAGCACAAATGGCATGACTAGTTAGTGATTATTATATTTGCAGACCAAGCTGTATGCATGAATATATTACTATAGAAAGTCACATAATTCACAAGTATGTCTCACTCTCTTCCTTGAAGATTACCACTCTTAACATATCATCATGTAAATCATTCAAACTCCATTTATATGCATGTGTATGTTCAAGTAAATTTATGTGCCCATATCCATTCTTTCATTTATTAATTTATTCATTCACCCAAACACTTATGGAGAGCTCCTAAGTGCCAGGCACTATTATATGGCTCCCCTCATGTGGTCTGCATTTTATTTGGGAAGACAGACAATATAATGCAATATCATGTAAGCTGAAGCAAGTCCTATTTAAAGAAAATTAAATGTGGATAAAGGTGAAAATATTTCTTCTGGGGAAGGAAATGCTATTTACAGACAGTGATTAGAGAATGTAGCTCTGAAGTATGGATATTTAAACCAAGATCTATCTATAGGAAAGGATAAATTGGGTGAGTGCAAAGTCCCTGTGGCAAGGACAAATGCAGCATAATGAGAAAGAAAATAGAAGGGTTAAGCCAGATAGTGTCTTTAAACCATGGAAAGTACTTTGATAGTGATATTGAAGGGTTTACATCTGACTACTGTGCAATGAATTAGGGTAGGGGTAGGGGATAAAAGTAGAAGCTGAAAGACCTGTTTGGAAACTGGGACAATAGTGGTTGGATTAAAGGTAACTGGTAGAGGTAGAAGTGACTGGACTAAAGATGTACTTAAGACGACAGTAAGACCAGGAAGCCAGTAGATTTAATATTGGCACTGACTGTGGGGAGAAGAGAGTTGAAAAGCAGGGCCTCAGAGTTGACCCTAAATTCTTAAGAAATTAAATGAATCATTACATAATTTACTGAGATGCAGCAGATTAGGAAAATTAATATATTTAGGTTGTGATGAGAAGGGGTGGAAATTAACAGCTTGGTTTTAAACAAGTTACAGTTAATATGATTGTAGATGTTCCTATGGACTGCATGTGTTTCCTGGGGGGGAGGGGGCACATACATTGAATTGCTAACTCCCAATATGATGGTATTTGGAGGTGGGACCACAGGGAAGTAAGTAGGGTTAGATGAGGGCATAAGGGTGAGGTCCTCATGATGGTATCAGTGCCCTTATGAGAAGAGAGAACAGATAGCTTACTCCCATGGTCTCTCCGCAGGAGCACCAAGAAGTCACATGAGGACACAGTGAAAAGAAAGCCATCTACAAGCCAGGAAGAAAGCTCTCACCAAGAACCCAATCAGCCAGCACTTTAATCTTGGGCTTACAGCCTCCCTCCCGAATTGTCAGAAAAGAAGTTTCTGTTGCTTAAGCTACCCAGTCTATGATATTTAGTTCTGGCAGCCCAGGAGGCCTAATACAGATGTGCGAGTAGAAATACTGAGGAGGCATTTGGAGATCAGGGTCTGATGCTCAGCACAAAGATTGGAGACAAAAGACAGATTTGGAAAGAAGCATTCAAATGGCACTAAAACCTATACTACTGGATGGGATTACCTCTTCAATAAGTTCCTAGAGAGGTGAGCAGGGCCTAGGCCTGGGTCCAGGGATAGCCCAATAGTTTCTATTTATGCAGCTGAAGACAAGAGAACCCAGCAGAGGAGAATGAGAAAAAGCAGTCAGTGAGAAATAATAAACTCAGAAGACAATGACAAGCACATGAAAATATTTCTGCAGAAGATAATGGCAAGCATTAGAACTGCCAGGTTTTGAATTTTGATGGATGCTGCCAAATTTCCCTCCAAAATGAGTCCAAAGTTTATAACATAGCCAAAAATCTATGAGATGGGCTGGTGTTCTTGTGGTGTGATTCTGTATGTTGAATATGCCTGACATTTTTGTTTTTTAAAAGTAATACCTACATGACAATATTGCTGTCTGGAGGTATGTGTAAACTTCTGAACTAGGACAGATTATGTGCCATATATTTTCATTTATACCATTGTTCTCATCATCATGGGTGTTATATGATGACAGGCATATAAAATTCCTTGCTAAATAAACATGTGAAATATTGAGATTAGAATGTATTAGAGAATAACAGTCTTTTTAATACTGCAATTAAAATTTATATTGTTTATATTTAGTATATACAGGATTATGTTGTATATGCTAGACTACTTGACACAACTCTAGTTCTGGTTGCAACAGCTACAATTCTACTACTGGACTTCCTTCTATGTAAGTATCTTATAGTTGTGACCTTCTAGTAGGAGTTTAGAACAAATACCAGATATTGATTCAGATAATGAGCTGTCTTACTGTGAGACACTTCTATTTCAGAAAAGTATTCTTGGCTTCCCATTCTTGCCTAAGTAAAAATATAACACAAAACCCTGCCAAGAGCTTATTTTTCACTTTTCACTCACTATCTTATTGCTAGTAATTAAAGAAGAGTAGAGTTTCAGTACAATCTTGCTTTTAAATTGTCCTGAAATCACATCCCTTGGAGTAATGGCTGCCCTTCATGGAAATAAATACTGACTCACAAAGTTGTAGGAGGACATTTCCTTTTGAATACAATGTTATTTCCTTGTTACTTCAAGTATTTCTACATTCTCTCCTCAGAAATAATTTTAAATATATGATACCATTTTTTCCCATGAGCAGTCTTTTAATGTTAATTTTCTTCTAATTCTCAACATTTACCAAGCATCTGGATCTCTTCTGATTAAATTTAAAAGTATTACTTTAGATAAATTAATTAATACATCTTTGTTGATTATTTCCTAACAATCCTTTTTGACATTCAAGATATTATTTTCATAAATGTTGAAATGTCACCTAAAATTATTTCATATTTGGCTTTCGAATACTATTTCACTTACATTGTTAAAATTCATGACATCTTCTAAATGTATCTTGCATCTATGCCCTGGATATTGTAAATTTAATCTTCTCTCTATTGTTTCAAAAACTCGGGAGCTTTCCAGGTTGGGTTTGAAATTCCTAGACATGGAGGGCAAAGACAGATAGATTGGTAGGTGGTGGATTTAACAAGTAGAAGAACCTATGTACAAGACTTGTTGTGGGTGCCCACGAGATGAGCTGATCTCTTCACCTGCCTGCCAGAATCCTAAAAGTTTATGTAGAGGCCTTAATGGGATTCAATCACATGTTCAGTTCAATGGTCTCAATGACACCTTACTTTCTCAAGTTGATGCCCTTGAAACAGCCCCTAGTGTGAGAATGGTGGGCAGAATGCACATTCCAAGGAATGGGGAGAAGATGAGGAGCCTTTGTTTGCCAGGGTCCAGCTCAAGGATCAACAGGAGGTCACATCATTTTGATGACCTCCTCCAACACTCTAAGATCTTGATCCATCATTCATTTTCTTTTAATGATTTCTATCTCATCTATTCACAGGCTCAAATCTCTATAAAAAAGTAATAATCCCACAAATTTCCCTTGACTCAATATTTTCTATTTAGTGATCTCCTATTCCC
Source organism: Ursus americanus (assembly GCF_024610735.1). Taxonomy (NCBI): domain Eukaryota; kingdom Metazoa; phylum Chordata; class Mammalia; order Carnivora; family Ursidae; genus Ursus; species Ursus americanus. The sequence goes on along the minus strand of NC_142141.1, from coordinate 47,191,110 downwards.
CCTTTTGCTTGACTTCTAAACCTCTTGAAATATGGAGGAAACAGTTTCATCACAACCTAAACTTCACTGATTATTTAAACTACCGGAAATACCCATGCCTATCAATTAAAAGCATTCTTGCCAAAAATAAGTGGAATTATTTTTATTAAGTGACTGAGGACCACTTCCATCCCACCATGACAAGTAAACTACAGCATATAACAACTGCTGGCCACTACGTGTTTTCATCTAACCTGGTTTGGGGGGGGGGGCAGCCAGCTGTGGCTGCAGTTAATCTCTACAAATCTAGTGCTATAGTCATGGAAATTTCAAAACAGAAAGACTTGTTAGTGAGTGTTTTTCTATGTGGTAATATTATACTAAATCAAGAGAAGAAACCAAGGATCAAAAAGCTAAGTATACCCCAAAGTACCCACAGAATAATTCTCAAAATTTGGATTCATACCACTGTCTGATTCCCAAGTTTTGATCTTCCCACATCATCATGCAGACAATGAATCAAGACTCTCATCTTTACATGGAGAAAAACATTTTTTGCATATTATAATAATTTTCTAGTTAATAGAAGTGACAGAACTTACTAAATACATGGTACACTTCCAGTATAATCAATCATGCTTGTAACCAGCATCCTACTTTGTGGGCAAGCCCTATGCCCTAATGTTTACTTCTTTGGTACTTGGAACTAAGTATGTATGCATCATTCAGCTATCTGAACATGTAGATTTAGGGCTTATACATGAGTCCTGTCTTTCTCCATTGGGTATCTGTGCACAAATTGGTACCTCACCTTCTCTCACCAGAATCTTCATACCTATATGCATGAGATATACATATTTTAAGAAGAATTTTATTGTTCAGATAGCACACCCCTTATATCCAAGGTAATATAAATCCATTTCTAGAATAGTGACTTCAATGACATTCACAGAGCAAGGGCTATGTAAGAAAACCATAACCTTTCAGTGAAAAAAGCAACTGAAACATACTGAAGATTTAACTTACCCCTTAATACCCCTTAATACCCCTTAATATGATAAAGTGATACAAAACTGAATGAAGCTAAATTTACAAAATAGTAAATATAGGGCTTGTTTCCAATAGTTCAACAAATGCTTACTAAATTAAGTGATAATCAATAACTGAATAAGTGAATTCTTAAAACATTAACCAGGATCACACAAAAAGTAGAAAAACACTATGTGAAGTTCATCTGTTATTCAATTTTACAGTACTGATAATTTTCTTAGTCTTTTCTAAAAATGTACTTACTGCATATTATTAGTCATCTTAGCATGTGATGCTTAAAAATAACTTTGAATCGCCACTATTGATATTCAACACAGGTGGAATTATTCACATTCACAAATAAATACACAGACACACACACGTGCATGTGCGGACATACTTTCCTTTTAAAATTTGGTAATGATATATCACCCTTTCAGCACAGTAATTCAGAAAAAATTCAATTACCTAAAGCCAAAAGTTAAAATGCTTTTAAGAGCCATAAGAGTGTAAATTGCTCAATTACCATGTATTAGCAAAGTGAAAGGAAAGTTCCCGGTAAAATCACAAATCTTCATTCCTTATTTATTTGATTTTTCTTGATACAAATTGAGCCAATTCATAAAAATAAAATATTTGTTAAACAAGAAAGATAAAATAATATCCACTTACAGTCAAATATAAATATAAGTATAAATCTAAATACAATATATATTATAAATATTTGTATATATATATAAATCATGAATTGGTGCAAAATGCTATCTTTTGATGTGGTAACACTGACATGGTAATACAGGACATAATTACTTTAAAAACAGCTTTGTTAAGAGACTAAAGAAATGATACCTTACCTTAAATGAGACATCTGTAACCACACTTTTCCTTTGGAAGTATGAAGACATTTATAACAGTCTACTTAAGTCATTTTATTACACAGTCCTTAGATTTGATATTTTTACATGAAAACATGGCTCACTTTTGAAGAGAACCATCACTGTATGCATCTTCCTATCACAATTGTTTGGCAGATTTAATGATATGACATCTAAATGGCATAGGTGTGAAAACACAGTAATATTTCACATTTCATGTAAGAACAGTTTCAGCAGACTATTTGCAGTACTGTTTCATCAGCAAGAGTGATTTGATGTTCATCACAATGCTCTAAGAGGTAAGAGTGACAGATATTCTTATTAACCACAAAATGATAAAAGATTGATTTCAATCAATATCACAGCCTATGACATGAAATATGTTCTGCGAAAATACCAGACGCAAAAGATGCTCAATCTAAGGAGATGAGTTTTTGCTCCATCCTTAAAGGACGCAGTCATACTGAGGTGTAAGTATGTCATGTGAAGCATTAGCAGGGATTTTTTTTCCCCATAAGCTAAGCACTGGTTTTGCTGTGATAAGAATCTTAATATGCATTATCCCACATGTAAAACAAATGACGCTTCCCTCCCATTATAATTCAGCTCTTTTTGTGAGAATTATCTAAAATGATCACAACACTAAGCAGATCATTGGAAGGAATAAGGTCCAGTAGGAAAAAAAATCATTCTTGGCTTGAAAACTCCCCCCTACTGCTTGAAAATGGTACACAGCAGAAGTTAAGAATCCAGAAACTGGAGATTTGCTGAACTCAACAGAAAAGAAAATGCAATTTTTTTTTTTTAATGGGAAGGTGCTAAACAATTCCAGGATTAAACTAGGAAGTTAGTCTTTGAAGTGAGAGCTATTAATAATGGAGAAAATATATTCTGGAATTGGATTTTCAAGTTGACGTGAAACCTCTTTTTGCTTCACTAGTTTCTATAGCAGGTGGAGGAACCGTCCCTAGATCTTGTCACTGAACAAGCTAATGTGCAGGTTAGTGAAATTAGTTAAATGGAAGCTTCTACTTTGTGTGTGGCTAGGTTCTTGAGCATTCCAAAACAACTCATCAATCAACTGCTTATGGCTTGGGAAGAGTAACCATATGCCTTTCAATTCGGAAGAGACCTGCTGCTGAAATCATGGAAATATTTATAAGAAAAACCTATTCAGTTAATTTCCTTCCTAGAAATATTAACGAAGACATATAAATTAAAGTGATTCTCAAATTGCTTAGAATAACTTAATGAATAAATGATCCCACTGAATGAAGAGATTCAATATTTCTGGACAGCCGTGCGTCTGAATTTTATAAATCTGAAAACCAATCAGGTATGCTGAAAAGACCAAGCAAACAGATACCTGCTTGACATGGCTGGGTTTTCATGTTTTGGTCATGTATAGGGTAACTGAGAGCTGTAAACACATTTTCACAACCTTCTCTTTTTAATGCCCCCCCCCCCAGTATGTAAGGCAATATTCTAGCTGAGCAGTTTGTGAATGAGTTTCAAAATACCTAATGAGAAACTGAGAATCATGAAATGGTCACAGAATCACCCCAAAGTGTGTCAGTTCTCACTCCAGAGAGTACGGAGAAATATGTCTATAGGAGGCATCAAGCAGTCTGAACTACAGAGGTTCTGAAGTCACTGTGACTTCCATGTAGAAAGAATGATGCTTAAAAGGGAGAAAATATTTATAAAATACTGAAGGTCTCTGGAAAAAATGATTTGCTAGTGTGTCCTATATTGCACATGTGTCTTACTTTTCCAATATATCACCAAATGATTAATACCTTTAAGATATTTTTAAAATACATATTATATAACCCACAGCAGATCTGGTAATCTGTACCTCTTCCACTTGTCTCAAACTAGTTTTGTGGTAGGGAAGTCAGCTGTATACAGGACTAGCTATTAAGTCATTTAAATTGCTTTACAGTTTTCTTTAGTGAAGAATGAAGTTTTTAAATATACATACCTTAATAAATATCAGTGGAGAAGGATGTGGGGACAAAAAAATAATGAGAGTGGAGAAGGGTATTTACAGAAGCTTTTTGAAAACAAAGCATTATTTTGTCATAAAAATAGATCAACAAAGCCCTTTATAAAATAACCAGTTGAATACCTACCGTAAATAATTATTTTCATTGGAAAATTCAGCCATGCTAAGTAAGGTACATTAGTGGTTAAAACATTTCTCTCCCTCCCCTTTTAATTTAACCTTTCGCTCTGAAGACTAGAGACTTGTTTAGAACTTAACTGAAGTTTCCCAAAGCAGAACCACGCACCAGTTCCTAATTCAGATGCCAGATCTGTGTGCAGCCTCGTTCAGCTTCTGACTACGCTAGGCAACACTTTATTAATCATGTATGAATTTCTGTGCGTATATCCTGAAGCGATCACACACGATGCAATCCCAATTAAAGGAAAAAGCGGGGGGAGAAGCCTTACCTGATGGCAGAACCGGCAGCTGCAGGAGCAGAAGCAGAAACAGCAGCAGCAGGATGCAACAACCCAGCCTTGCACCGAAGGTGAGACCCTTTTCTTTCTCCCTCTCTCCTCTCCCTCTCTCTCTCTTTTCTCTTCTAAATCACTGTAGCAACAAACTGCTTTGCATTTTGTCCCCTTTCATTCACAGAAGATTCTCCAAGCCGGGCAGCCAGCAGACGCCACTTTCTTCCTGGAAGAGGTCTGCCTCTCTTCTCAGAAACGCCTGGACCCCTGTGTGTGGCTCCCTCCACGTTTACCCTTCAGATCAATAATGCTCGCGGAGCGGCTGGAGCTCAACTGCAGCGGCGAGCGGCCAGCCAATGGGGGCCCAGGATTCCCTCCCAGTCATGTCCCCGCCCTCAAAACAAAACACAGCGTGCCTTTGACACATCACCGAGTTGTGAAAAGTAATTGAATCCTGTATTTGAAATGTATCTTGTTTGTTCTTTTTCCCCCCTAGCGTTCATTGTATAATGCTGTGAATGAACGGAAAGGCTCCATAGCTCTCAGGACACTCATTAAAGGAGCTTCGTGGAGGGTGAAGCGTGGGCGCTGGGAAAGTGAGAGCACCTGGGTTAGTTTGCACCTGGAGCTTTGCTATTTCAAGGCTCGAGGACTGTTGAACATCAGAGAACTGGGAGGCAAAGGCTTGGGACCTGGTTTTCACGCCACTACGTAGCTTGTTTCTTTTATCTTGTGGAACAGGAAAATAAAGTCCGTTCCCAGAGGAAGTTGTCTCTTTCTCTAAACGTTGTCTGAACAAGAATAAGCCGCTAGTTGGTGGGTGACCTTAGCCAAGAAATTTGTACTAATCCATTTACCTGTTTCTCTGCTGACTGAACATGGTCCAGATTCTATAAGGAACTAAAGTATGTCAGGCTATATGGTAATCTAGTTTCTTTAATTTTGCATGTTCATATATTGTAAGATTTTTGTAATTAACATTAATTTCTGCTAGGGAATCTATTAGTGATTACTTGCAACTCTAGAGAATATTACAATGATATTTAAAATCTTATAATAGGGGCACCTGAGTGTCTCAGTTGGTTAAGTGTCTGCCTTCGGCTCAGGTCATGATCCCAGGGTCCTGGGATCCAGCCCTGCATTGGGCTCCCTGTTCAGTGGGGAGCTTGCTTCCCCCTCTCCCTCTACCGCTCCCCCTGCTGGTTCTTTCTCTCTTCTCTGTCAAATAAATAAAATATTTTTTTAAAATCTTATAATGAAACGTAACACTATTGGAAACAACACTCCTAACTTCTTCCCAAATTCCAAAACCCCATGCATGCTTTATGTAAAGCATGGTGATGTTCCTTCACATTTCTGTTGATTCACAACCTCGGGAATTCCTGTGGGTGAAACTCATTACTGGCCCTATACGCTGAGGCTAAGGAGAGACCCCAGAAAGAGTCAAGCTGCTCCAGATGGATAGGTGGCAGTTTTAATAAGCAAGGGAACTTACAAGACTAGTCGATCTTGGCACCTGCTCTCTAGAATCTTAAAAGCTTCCATGGAGGTCTTAATGGGGTTCAGTCATGTATGTAGTCCAGATGCTCTCAATAACACATTACTCTCTCAAGTCCTTGAAGTGGCTCCTAGTATGGGAGCCGTGCACCTAATGTACGTTTCAAGGACAGGGGAGGCGATAAGGAGCCTTTGATTGCCTGGATCGGGCTTGCGGGTCAACTGGAGGTCACATCCTCTTCTTGACCTCCTCTGACAATTTCACTATTGAAGTACTAAGTACTGAAATTTGCTTAAACAAGTTCATGGGAATCATTTATTTTCTCTCCAAGAAGCTAAGTCACTTTATTATTTATACATCAAGAGTGCAGCAATATTTGAGGTAATCATTTAAACTAAGTATGTCAAAAATCTCAAGAGCACAGAATCTCCGCAGTTTTAAAAATATGTATAAAACGAGCAGGCTTGGTAGCTGAAACAACTGCACAAATAAGAATGTCTTTTCAATGTCACTGTTGAATAAGAATAAAATTAATGTGTCTTTCTGAAATCTTTTTGTTCCACCGAAGTAATACAAATGGGTTGATGCATTTGGTGTAGCCAAGCTTTGTGTGTCATGACAAGTTGAAATAGCTTGGGGAGACTTTACAAACAAAACAATTTTGTTACCTGTCCATCATGTGAAGGAGCTATGGAAAAGTGTAATATTCACAGCACTGTATGCTGTATTGTTATAAAAAGGTGAAAGCTAACTTCATCGTAATGCACTTGTGTAGCCAGGAAAATTTTATTCAGGACATTCTCTGGTCAACGTAGTCACCTGGCTTTTCGAAGAAAGGAATATGCTAACAAAATGATAATTATAAACATTTTTATTTCTTAATTTTATAATAACATGTATTCATTTACCTAAATTCATTTGTGGATCACAAATAACAAGTCACTGAAATATAGAACATTGTCTTTGTTCTATAGGTCAATGGTTTTCAGTGTGTGATTTCCAGACTACTAGCAAAAGCTTCACCTGGGAACTTAATGAAAAGACAAATTCTCAAGCCCTTCACTATTCCTATTGAATTGGAAACACCAAAAGTAGCATCCAAAAATCTGTTTTAACATCCCTTCAGATGATTCCAATGCACACGCAAGCTTGGGAGTCTTGCTCTAAGTAAGGTATCTGCAAACTACTGCAGCAGACCAACACCTACTTTTGTAAATAAACTGTTACTGGAGCACAGTTTCACCCATTTTTTTCCGTATCCTCTATGACTACTTGTGCACTGCAATGGGAGATCTGAATAGTTGCCACAGGGACCTATGACTTGAAGCTGAAAATGTTTACTGTGTCCCTTTAAGCAAACTCTGTTGACCCCTGCTGAGGACATTATAAGACAAGCTATATAATTAGTATTGGTGGCAAGAGTTGAGAAAGAAATAACATTTGAAGATGGGATGGAGAAGATTAGACTAATGAAATCAAGGGGATCTGGAATAGATTGAAAGTGATGCTTTGGTAACTTATATTGCTATATGTTTTTAAATAGATTTTTGCTTCTTCACCCTGGGGGAGGGATATACTTCTACTTTCTAGTCTTGTTTGTATGACTTGCTTCAAAATATGGATAGAAAGAACATTATCGTGTTCAAACAGAATACTGAGGAACAAATATAAGTTTGTACGCTTTTCATACTGAAGCTTATCCATCTCCCTGGGCTGTTAAATGAAGAGAACATTGGAGTCTTACCTACCTAGGATGAACACGCAGTTCAAGAGGTTAATAAAGCTTTTATATTTGTAAGCCACTGAGAATTTAGGGTCTTATGTTACCACACAGGAACCTAGTCTATCCTGACTAAAATAAGTAAGCAAAACGTAAAGTAACTAGAGATAAACTAGTGCTAAAGCAAAAGCAATGACTGAAACAAGGCATGTAACTGGAAACTCAAAAATCATTTTTGTGGAAAGAACAATAAAACTAATAGAGTTTCTTTAAGGAAAGAATGGCCTGAAAAGTAGGAAATAAATATTAAAAAGAATAATGGCAGACAATTAAGACTAAGGAGATAGAGCTTAATTCTTTAGCAATGGGGAGTCTTGGAGACTGTTTAGAAAAGGAATGACATCACCAAAATTGTGCACTAGGAAGATTACTCTATTGGCAAGAAAGAAACAGAAAGACAAAGGAAAATTCATCGCAAGGATGTGAAAAAATAAAATACAATGTAATATGGGCTAGGGACTCAAGCATTGTCTTCCTCACACCTATATTCAATGAGTTAACAAGTTCAGTCAACTTGACTTCCTAAATACGACTAAAATCATCATTTTATCTTTATCCACTACTGTAATTGTTTTGGTTCAGACTTTTACCCTTCCTTCCTAGATGTTTGAATTCATTTCTTAACGAGTATCTCTGTCTCTCCGATATGTCTGTTGTGGGTCAACAATCATTGGTCAACTTTACTTCACAGCTTCTGTAATCTAGGATCCAACCAGGCTGATGGGACGTTCCCAATCTCATAGGGGAGGGAAAGGAGAGAGAAACCAGGAGATTCTCATTCAAACAACAATAACTGTTGCTCAGAAGTGATGAACATCACTTCTGTGTATATTTCTTTGGCCAAAGAATGTTACAGACACATTGCTAAGTGTGATGTGTGGTGTAACGAAGATGCATAACCTTCCTAGAGGAAAAGAAGCATAGAAAAGGCCAGTGATTATTTTGAAGAATAATACAACCTACCTCATTCTTCTCTGACCCTAAAACAACAAAAGATGAGGTTGCCTACCAGGTAGTTTGCATGTCTAGGATAAAGATCACATTTCTTTCATCTTTCTTTTGCCATTTCACATGCAGTACTTATTAAATTGAAATGATTTCAAACAGACAAAAAGAATATAAGAAATCGTAGAGGAATAACTTAGAGGTCTTTATTAGACTGTAGATATAGACAGCAGAGAAAAGAAAAAATCAGAGTGTTCAGTTTTAAATCTTGGAGATTATTCATCCTTGCTTGTATTTTCTTTAAAGCAGAGGATGAATCAAAGGTCCATGTGTACATAGTTTATGTACAAGTTGATCACCAGAAGCAGTGTAAATAAAGAGGCCTCATCAAAGTGGCCACTGTGAGTAACATGGCTTAATTCCACTGGGATTTCTGGAGATCGATCTATCTATCTATCTATCTATCTAGAATACCTCCAAGAATTTTCCAATCAAAAGGCCAGAAACTCCTTTCTCTTATCGCTCTAGACTACCCCTCTTTTGAGATACATACACATGTAGGCACAGTGACTCCCACCATTCTTTTCAATGTAAAAGGAGACTGAGGGCTATAAGCAAAGACAAGCCATGGTCACTTGAGGGATGTACCATGAACAAGAAAGTGGATCACATCCATGTGGATCTGTCCTCTCAGCTGCAACTGAAATCAGAGGGTCTAAGAAAATGTAAGCTTATCATCTGATATCCTAGGATAACGATTATGTCAATAACAAGGGGTAGAAGAAGACAAATTTACAGAACAATGATGTCCAATATTTGGGGATTCAGATTAAGGTAGAATACCCAGATCAACCAGGGTAAACTGATTGTTTGAAATAACTGGGACAAAACTACTACTGCAGAGTATGAAATAAGAGACTCAGCGACTCATCCAATAGTAATAATAAACACTACAACTATTAGTACTAATAAATGGATTAATATTTACTGAGCACTTACTAGATGTCAGATGTAGGGCTAAATATTTCACTTATATTTTCATAGTGTGAAAGTGATAATATTATTTTCTTCAGTTCAGAAATGAGAAAACAAAGTCATAGGGAAGTTAAATAACATATAATGATCATAAACATAATAATCAGTGGAGTCAGGATTTGAGTCATGGTGGCTGAACTCCAGAAATCATTTTAATAACCACTAAACTCTAATGTTTGCCTTTAATATTTCTTTATTGCCTTACGAATACAAAATCTGAATATAGCAGTTCTATAGTTCTTGATACAAATGATGGGAAAATCGAGATTATTAAGAAATAATATTTTTACCTCATGGACTGATATTTTAATAATCCATTGAACAAATAATTGTTGAATTCTGCAATGTGCATTATTTTGAGTTGGGGTCAATGTTGAGTGCAAAATAGTAAACATTATCATCTCTGGAGACAAAAGAAAAAGCCTCCAGCCCTCAGGAATTTACAGCAACTACCTATTTCGCCATCAACTATATATTAACTAAGTATTCTTACAATTAAATGCTGTTTTGTCCCAAGATTATAAATACATCTCCATTAGGAAAAGAAATAAATGTATCATTTAAAAAGGAAAAGTAGCAGAAAGCTTTGTCACGAAGCAATGAATTTCAGATTCAGCAGAGCTGCAAACAGATAGAGATGATACCCACTTCAGTAATTTTCTCACTGTCTTGACTAGCAATGCACATGGGATCAATCTATATGGAAGGAACTAATTTTTAAAGACCATGTGTGTGTTGACATTAAATATTATTTCATTTAAATGTCACAGCAATAATGTAAGAAGATATTTTTATTGCCATTTTATGGATGATATAACTGAGGCTCAGCGAAGAAGTATCTTTTGCTCAAGGTTACACTGACAATCAGTATCAGGATTCAGGACCGTGATTCACTCTCAGTGGATCTCACTCTGATGTCATTCTTTTTTTTCTCAAAATGACACCTGCCCAAACTGAATTATCTATTTACTTTCAATAACTTCTCCTTAGCCTGTGGGCTGCCATCAATCAGTAGAATCCCAACTCTCACCTTCGTACAAACTTCTACTCCCCGTAATGGGAAAAACTTTTAGGAACAGTCATGGCTATTACTGAATATGTGAAAGTGAGCAACACAAGAAATGTGAGTAATAGTAATATGTCCTGAGTGGTTTGGAAAGACTACAAAATATAGGTTGTTTTAAACAAGGTGCTAAAAGATGAATACGATTTGGGTAGGTAGAAAGATTTACATATTCAGGCTTGAAGCTTCTGTAAACCTAGTCTAGTCCAGGTCTAGGACTTGTGTTATGGAAAATTCGTGAGTACATCGCATCACTATACATTAGAGTGACTGCAAAATCAATAATTGTTTATTTTGGGGTCACCTGGCTGACTCAGTTAGTAGAACATGTGACTCTTGATCTTGGGGTTGTGAGTCCAAGTCCCATGTTGTGTGTAGAGATTACTTAAAAATAAAATCTCAAAAAGAAGTTGCTTATTTTTTAATCTACTTGGAAGAAGAGTCCAATTTAATAGTTCTTTTTATAAAGAAAATTTAAATGACAAAAATATTTTGGTACTCTGTGATATAATTATCAACCTGGGTGTCAACTTCATGGTAAAAATAGTAACATTAATAACAAATTAATTGTAAACAAATCATAAAATAAGCATATAAATACATTAAATTTTACTGTCATCAGAGAATATGCACTCTAGAAATTCAAGCACATGTTAAAAGCTTGGGAGTACATCATAAATCCCCAAATCTAAATATGTCTGTATTTAATACCTTTAAATTTCTGGTTGCTTATATGTTACATGTATCATAAATTTAAAAGATTTAAATTTTGTAACCTAACAAACATTTGAGATTTTAAAAACTTAAATTAAAATGTATTTTATGTCTTTTCTATAAAATGTATATAGAACCTATTTTTCTTGAATAAATACATCCTTGGTTCTGAAAAATTGCTTAGTTTAACAACCACTGCTCCCTTATAGGTATTACATTGATTTTAAAACAAAATCTACTTATTTCAAAGCAAAATCTACTTATTTCCTAATTAGTGGCTTTTACAATATATCTCTGGTATCAGATCTTCTAGAAGTGTAAATACTCAAAATTAGATGTACTAATATAATCATATTTAATGTATAATTCTAAAATATGTTTTATATCAATATCCTGTCTTCCATTTTTGATAGTTTTAATCTCTTCCTTTCTATATGTATTTTTATAGTCCATTTTTTTAAATTGGGTTGGCAACATTATTGTCTTTACCATTTCCCTCTTTAAAAAAATACCTAAACAAAGGACATATTTTAGTGTTTGTTGTGACATTAGATTTTATGGTCAAATGTCTGCCATAGAACAATCAGAAAGGAAGAAATCATATTTTTCAAAAGCACACACAAGTTGAGAGAAAAAAAAAAAGGCGAAAAGAAATGAAAAGAGTTTGTGCTATTTCTAAAAGCCTCTGTTAGTTCCAGATTTCTTTCTGAGCATCTGTGTAAGAGGTCAAACATATATACCAAGAAACCTACATCAATTTGGTCTTCAGTTATGTATGTTACTTCTTTGCTCCTGGACTCAGGCTGACTCCTAATGATACAATTAAACAATTGCAATGTGACTCCAGGCTACAGAAACCTACAAACAGCTGTTGGAGGTCAGAGAGACCGAGACTTCTGGTTTTATTGGGAGCCAGACCTGCAGTCTGCGGTTAACCTCGCCTCCTCTCTGTCCTTGGAATGTGCGTTATGCCCACAGTTTCCACAATTTTTCAAAAATGCAGTTCTGAAAAACATGAAAAACATGACCTTGAGAGAGCCAACACGACCTTGAGAGAGCCGGGTGTTACCGCGACCATCTGAGGATATATGACTAAATCCAGGTAAGGCCTCTGTATAAACTTTAGATTCTGACGAGCCAGCGGTGCAAGATCCACTCTTGTAGCCAAGGGAAACGAGCCTCTTCTGTAAGTTGCTTTGCTTTTGAAAACTGCCAGCTAGCAATCTGGAGCGGCTTGCCTCTTTCTTCGGTCTCTCCTTGCTCTCTGTGTATGGGATCATTTTCAGATTTTACCTGGGAAACTCCTGAGGTTGTGAGCCCAAAACAACAAATCTTGGATAAGGTTAAATTTAGAAATAAAAGAATATGAAGGCAGTGGGCAAGTAAAGGTCATGTTCCTTATTTAGGAATATTATCCACTCAGCCTTGTGTCAGGAGGGCTAAGCCTCCTTAGTCCCAAGTCCCAAGACTCCTCTTGAAAGTAATAAAATCTTGAAGTAGGGAGAGGTGGATAATTTTGCCTCATCATAAAACAACAACAAAATAAAGACATAAAAGTGAACAACGTAATACGAAGATAGAGCCTCATTCTACTTGCTCTATTCTAGAGTGGAAATACTGAGTTTTTAGTTGAATAGGATAATAGACAACCCTACTCTCCTTTGAGATGTCCGGGGGCTCTACATGTTGAATAATCCTTTTAAGGCTAGCGTAATTATCAAGGGAACCAAAAGATAAGCATAATTTCTGATAAATGGCCAAGCAAATTTCATTCCATTTGCAATAAAAAGATGATTAGAGCAAAGTTTTAAGGGATATTGAATATCATTACATTATAAAATAACAAATTTTAGGATACCAATTTTTTTTTTTACTTTTTATTTATTCATTTAAGAGAGAGAGAGAGAGAGCGCGAGCACACAAGCAGGGGGAGCCACACAGGGAGAGGGAAAAGCAGGCTCTCATCTGAGCAGGGAGCCCAATGCAGGGCTAGATCCCAGGACCCTGAGATCATGACCTGAGCTGAAGGCAGACACTTAACAGACTGAGCCACCCAGGTGCCCCTAGGATACCAAATTTCTCTATTGTTGCTTAACTAAGATCTACAAGTCCTGGGTGATGAAGACCTGGCCAAATAGCATCATGCATGAGTATAAACAAGATTTCTGTTACACTGTAAACTCTATATAATTAAAGTAAGAAATGACTGCCCAAAGAAAACAAAAACAACCCAAAGTATAATGAACAGGAATATTCAAAAAGACAAAATATTCAAAAAAAAAAAATGAAATACTGAATATTTAAAATACTCAAAAAGATTAAAGGAATACTGCATGCTTAGAAAGTTCCAAGACTGTAATGGAGAACTTGGGGAAAGCTTACCTGAGACAATAAGCACTATTAATTTATCTGTCTTTGTGTTGAATAAGCCTCCAACTAGGTCTGCTTGGTTTCAAGGGCAAAATGGTAACTAGGGCAGAAGTTACAGTATAAAGTCAACCTTTAATACCTGGTATAGTGGAAACATAGAATGAAAATACAGAAAGTTCCCTGATACTAGAAGTGCCTAATCAGTATATATGAAACAGAACATTTTTATATTTACAGAACGGTAGAAAGATAGGGAAGGTTAAAATACTCATGCCAAAATGACATTATGAAAGGAAAAAAGAAGTTATTCTTATTGCTATTATACATGGTATGAACCATGGCTGGTTTTAGAGGAGAAAAGATTTATTTTCCTACTAATATCAGATCAATAACATATATGCCTATGCCAATTCTCATTTCCTTGACAGCTGCATTTTGAAAAAATCCTCACAATCCCCAATGTCCTTTATTTTTAGCACCTTTATTGAATTACAATTTACAATCCATAAAATTCACTCACTTTAAATGTACAATCCAATGAGTTGTGATAAATTTGTACGGTTATGGAACCATCACCACAATCCTATTTTAAAATATTTAAATCAGGGGCACCTGGCTAACTCAGTCCTTAGAGCTTGTAAGTCTTGATATTGGGATTGTAAATTCAAGCCCTACATTGGGTGTGGAGATTACTTAAAAATAAAATCTTTAATAAAACATTCAAATCTAGGGCGCCTGGGTGGCTCAGTTGTTAAGCATCTGCCTTTGGCTCAGGGTGTGATTCTGGAGTCCTGGGATGGAGCCCCACATCAGGCTCCTCTGCTGGGATCCTGCTTCTTCCTCTCCCACTCCCCCTGCTGTGTTCTCTCTCTCGCTGGCTGTCTCTCTCTCTCTCTCTGTCAAATAAATAAATAAAATCTTAAAAAAAAAAAAAAAACATTCAAATCAACCAATATGATCCCTGGAACCAATTTGCAGTCAATCAATCTTTAATCTCAACCTAATCCTAAGCAATCACTTATTTACCTCTATAGATTTGCCTTTTCTGGCTATTTAGTATAAGTGGACTCCTACAATATATGGTCTTTTGATCTGCTTTCGTGTAAGTAGCATAATATTTTTGAGCTCCATAATTGTTGCAGCATCAGTAACCCATTCCACTTATGTTGCTAAATAGTATTTTATTGGTTGCATGTACCATATTCTGTTTAACCATTCACCACTTGATAAAACATTGGATTTTTTCCACTTTTTGACTATTATAAATAATGCTGCTGAGTCAAGTACAAGTCTTTATGTGGACATATGTTTTCATTCTCTTAGAAATATTTCTAGGAATGGAATCACTTTTTCATGTTACACTTATTATTATTTTTTAAAGAAACTGTCATACAGTTTTTCACAGTGATTCTACCAGTTTACATTCAGGCCAGCAGTGTTAGAGGTCTCCAGGTTCCCAAATATACTTGTCAACTGTTCCTGTTGTCTGTCATTTTTATTATATCTATTCTAATGGGAAGAAGTGGTATCTAGTGATATCTTATTGTGGTTTATTTACATTCCTCTGATAATTAATAATATTGAATAAAAGTTTCCTTCCATGTGACTACAAACCATTTATATATATATTTTTTTTGATGAAATGTATATTTCAATTTTTGCCTCATTTTTATTTGGAATCTGTCTTATAATTGTAAGCTTTCTCTACATATTAAGAAAATTAAGAGAAATATAACTTGCAAATATTTTATCTCAGTACTTTAATTTTTAATGGTGTCTTTTGATATGCAATATTTGTTTTCTTTTTAATTTTGAAAAATTCTTATTTATCTTTTTTTTAATATGGATTTTGCTCTTGGTACTATTAGCTCAGAACTTTTCACCTAACTCAGGTAACAAAGATTTTTCCTAGATTTTCTTCTGATAGTTTTATCGTTTTAGATATTACACGTTAGAGTATGAGCCACTTTGAATTAAAAAAATTGTCATATGAATAAGTGCTAAATTAATCTTTTCATGTGAGTTTATCCAGCCTCCCTAACACCATTTGTTGAAAAAAAAAAAAAAAAAAACCCTATCCTTTTCTCATTGAATTGGCTTGGCACCTTTGTGGAAAATCAATTGAAGTATTCTACACACTATGAATATCTTAGCATTATTTCTTCCCATAAATATAAGTATATCTCTCAGGAACAATGAAGAAAATTAATGAATCAGCAGTATCATTTCTTCCATACCCACAGTTTCACTAATGGCACAGAACTTGGGATTTATATAAAAACCAGAGTAATTGAAATTTAGTGCTTAGTTATTTGGCATTAATTGTTTGATGTTGAAACCATAAAAATGATTTTCTGATAAGTCATAATCTTTTTTTTTTTTTAAGTAAATCCTATGCCACACATGGGGTTCGAACTCGAGACACTGAGATCAAGACTAACACCCTCTAGTGACTGAGCCAGTGGGGCACCCCAAGGCATGATCTTTTTAATGTTCTTTTGGATAAATCTAGTTTGAGGTTTCTCTTGCTTCTTTTTTTTTTTTCTACTTCAGTGTTTAGAAATACAGTATACTTTTATTAAAATGTCTGAGTTTTTACTATATTTCACTGTATTTCCTTCCTGCACTTACCATTCAGTAGGTTAATTGTGTGTTGACACAGTTTGCGATAAGAGCTATAGTCCACGTGGTAATGGGAGGATAGGGTATATTGGAGAGTGCCTTTTAAAATATTTTTGCTAAGAGCTGCTACTTACGGTTGCCAAGTGAGAGATAGTACCAAACTTAAGATATTCCTCAGGGAATGGAGGGTGATCTTTAATATTACGGGCGAGAAAGCTGACTTGAACTACTGTTATAGCAGCTTAATGGTTCCCAGTGGGAGATAGTTACAGGATTTATTTCTCACATGCTGTTTTGGGAAAAGTCATGCTTGTACCCATGTCATGTGTAAAGAACTTGTTCAGCGTAAGTCATTCACTGGTACAGAGAATAAATCGAATGCTGTACATAAAAATCAACTAAGAAGAGAAAGAAGAAATAAGTTTCATTGGCCGAAATCTTAGTATTCTAAATACAAGGGTAATAAAAATGTACATATGAGGGGTGTTTGGGTGGCTCAGTAAGCTAAGTGTCCGACTCTTGATTTCTGCTCAGGTCGTATCTCGGGTTGGGTCGTAGGATAGAGTCCAGAGACGGGCTCTGTTCTCAGCGGGGAGTCTGCATGAGATTTTTTTCTCCCTCTCCCTCTCCCCCCCACCCCACTCATGTATACACACTCTCTCTTAAATAAATAAATAAATCTTTAAAAAATTTACATGTGAAATCGAATGCTAGGGTTAGATCAGTAAAGCAGTCAAATAAAGCTATGTGAAACCAGAAAATAAAATTAAAGAAAGAAAAAAGGAAGAAAGGAAGGAAGGAAGGAAGGAAGGAAGGAAGGAAGGGAGGAAGGAAGGTAGGAAGGGAGGAAGGAAGGAAAGAAGAAGGGGAGGAAGGGAGGAAGGAGAAATGAAAGAAAGACAGCTACAATGTTTGGTAATTGTATGAATTTTACAACTGTGGTAGATTAGGGTAGTCTCGATTTCCATTGTGTTCTCATCTTTCTGTATCCATTCCTTCAGTAGTCTCCATCTACTCTGATTCTCGTCTTTGACATGGGACATGATATGTCCAATGGTCAGTAGCAAATATGACACAGGTAATTGCTTGAAAAAGACTCCTACATTGGAGCTTGTTCCCTTTTGCTCTTGAGGCCTCTGCCAACTCTTCCACGTGGAATATATATATATATATATATATATATATATATATATATATATATATATATTTAGTTTTCTGATGAATAGAGACCATATGAGGAAAACATATGGCATCTCAGCTAAATCATCTTAGACCAACCATCTGCAACTGATCAGTAGACCATAAACTTACGAGCATGCCTGACCACAATCAGCAGAGTCTGGCCCAGACTAGAGGAACCAAGAACCCCCTAACTCAGCCTGGAACAAATTTCTGACCTACAGAATTATGACCTAGATAAATGGTTGCTGCTTTAAGCTGCTCTAATAATTAAGCCACTGTGATTTGTTATGCAGCAAACACTAACACAATTTTCTTATTTTAGGTAAATATGTTAGGATTTTGTAGGTATTTTTAAAGCAGATGTTCAGTAACTTATACATTTATTTCAAGAAATTATCATTTTTGACATTATCTCTGTAGTTGATAACTTGATTGATGATTTTAATATTGACTGCATAGCGACAATATACTAAGAGCAAAAGGTAGCACTTTTATTTTAGAACATTTTCAGCTCCTGTATAAATAAAACCAACAATAATTTCATCATAATAACTAAGCAGTCATAAGATTTCATGCTCTAGCAAAATTGGCTTGAAGAAAAATTCCCATTGGCAGGCTTTAAATACATGACCAAAAATAATAATGGTGATAACTATATACCACATTGTTCCTTTTTGTAAGTTTCAAATATCAACTTAATTATATTCAGCCTGAAAATATATCATTATCATTTTTATTTAATCACATACTAATGCACATATTTGAAAAGGAAATTATTACTTGAATTTTTCCAACCACTTAGAATTATATGGAAGGGAAAAAATTGTGTATTTACAAAGTTAGAGGGAGTGGTAAAGAATGACAGTGTGCATTTGGTACGCTAGTTATTTTAGATGTGTAGAATGGCATCAAAACAAATAATCTATTTGTGTATTAGGAAATAGCAGCTATATTTTTCTCAAGTCTGATCACGTTCTGTTTACATTTGTACCTTGGCAATAAATCACCTTCTTTAGAATGTACCTTTTTCTTTCATTTTCCCACACTATTTACATTCACTCAGAAGTGCCTCCTTGAAAATCATTTCCAATCTCTTGAATTTTAGGATAGATTGTACTAATCACTTATTAGCTATTTGAAAATACTCGTGGAATAGAACAATTTTAGAAAAAAAATAGCAAAAGAGACATAGGGAAAGAGAATAGGAAAAGAACAGAAACTAAAATTAAAATTACATCTTTTGGTGGAATTTTAATAAGATATACAACTGATTACAAACTAAATACTCCTCTGCTATCAACGCAAAAAAAGTAAAATGAATAGAAAGATGGGAGGTGTGAAAAAAAAGCGTTTCTGAAACTATGTGATTCAATGTAGGTGTTAACATGTTTTTGTTTGTGTATTTTGAACAGGTAATGTAGGTTACAGGGCATTATTGAAAAGGCACAAGATGGTATACAGGAAAAGGAATTCCCCTTCAACTCTGAATTCTAATATTCAGATATCTCTCCCAAAAGCAACCAGTGTCACTATCTTTGATATTATTTTTTATAGAGATGTCTGAGTTCTCATAGTTCAGATTTTCTCCTTATCTATCCAAAGGATAGCTTTCTGTGCAAAGCAGCCAAACTTATGTTTTTTTCAGTAGGATTTTGATGGAACAAAAATCATAGGAGTTCCATGTTTTTGATCTAATAGAAAAGAGGAAAAATGAACTTCTCTAACATCTTTGATGTTTATAAAATCCATATAGCAAGTGTTCCAGAGCCCTACAAGGAATCTATATCTCTCAGGTCATTCAATTTTTGACCTCAAGAACTAAAAGAAACCTAGAAGCTTTCAAAATAAGCTTCCCCATGAAGTCAATTGTAAGACCTTTGGTTTTATATGAATACATTAATAGTTTCTTTAGGTTTTGAAGAACAAACATTGAATATAAAATATTCCATACATGCTATCTTATTATGAAGCCATTTTCATTTGGCTTTTATAGAAATTCATGAAAGTCTACTTTTTTTTTTTAATTTATAAGCAAACTGTTCCAGATTGTTCTTTCCTCAGAAGTCAGAGAATTCTACATCTCTGCCCACTGCTATACGACAAGCAGTGCTCCTATGGAAGGAACCTACCTTGCCACACCAGCCATACCAAGCTTGCTCATGTGATTCTTTTGGCCAATGGGATTCAAGTAGAACTGACGTGTGCTGCATAGAAGGAGGAGCTACAAGGGCCATCACATGTTTTTGTCCTTGGTTTTCTCCCTCCTTGCGAGAATCACGTCACATGATCCATATAGAGCCTGTTCGTTCAGTCTGGTTTCTGGTTTATAGACACAGAACAGAGTTAGAACTGATCTAAAGGTAACAATGACACTTAACATGTAAGCCACTGAAATGCTGGGACTGCTTGTAAGCATTAACACAATATCGCAAAAGCTAACTGATGAAAAGTACTTAAAAATGTGATTTCGAGAAAATTGTTTTTGCATATTTTAAATGATATTGATTTTATGGGTCAATATGTATCAGTTAGAATTCTATGTAAAAAAAAATACTTTTTAAAAAGATTTTATTTATTTATTTGACAGAGGGAGAGGGAGAGAGCACAGGGGAGGGGCAGAGGGCGACAGAGAAGCAGACTCCCCGCTGAGCAGGCAGTCCGATGTGGGGCTCGATCCCAGGATGCTGGGATCATGACTGAGCTGAAAAATAGATGTTTAACCGACTGAGCCACCCAGGCATCCCAATACTTTTCATATAAACAGAAGTATGGAATTTACTTCACCTTATTGAACGTCACTTAACCAGCTACACAAAGAAACCACTATCCCTGACTTCCATGAGGACACCCAGTCTTTGGATATTCTCCCGAGCATTACTGATGTGTTGGTCTTGGTCGGCAGGTGGGGATGCATCTCTGTGTGAGTTAGTCTGTGATCTATTCTTTGGCCTGTGAAGGCGAGTGCCACACACTCAGAACCCTCTTTTCTCCAATCTGTTCCAAGTCCTTTCAGCCTATCTCCATTCCGGCCCCACTCCTGAATATCTTTTCTAAAGAATAATGGAAATAAACTCCAAAATACCTGTCCAGACACTACTGTCAAACTTAGCTGATTGTCCACTTAGTGCTTTGTTGGAGGTACAGTAAATAGACAAGGTCTTGGCCTCTCCTCTACATGTTCTATCATTTCAGTCTCCACATAGTTTGAATATTCATTAACTGCCACACTTGTCCCTCACTCACAACACCTAGTTTAGAGTCATCTAAATATATCTCAGGACCTCTAAACTTTTCATGTCTGTACCAACACAAGCACATAGTAAATATTTATTGAAAAATATTGATAAATACTCAGATTATACTTATTTATTAATAACCTCCATTTGAAATGATTATAAATATACTTAAATGCAATAGCCTCAGCTCATATTTCCCAATAAAATTTACAATGGTGCAATGAGACTTTGACAACTTTCAGAATATAATCAGCATAGATGATTTTTATGATATTTCCTTCAAAATGGATGGGAAACAATAAGCAGATCACTGGGGCAATATCGATTTGAATAACTCATATTTACCCCTAGTTGTCACCATTATTTTATATCTCAGAGGCTATATATTTTACTATTTTTGAATTTTTCCAAGTATCCATGCATAACTTATCAGATTTCATTTTGGAATAGAGACCGATGTAAATTTTAAGTGTAAGCCATGATGTAAAAAAACAAATACTGTGGGTCAAACCAGGTTTACAGTCAAGTATTACCTTTAACGTTCTCATTTCTATTCCAAAATTAGAGTAATCAATTTTTAAAGTGTAGTTGTAAGTATATTCAGTAACATTGTTTTTTCATGTTTAGGGCGTGACTAGCAATAGATATGCTTTAGATAGACAGTGTCTCACAGGACAGTTTCAAATTCTTAGCCATTTTCCGCTTGGACTCATGGTCTCTATTTGTATTCCGTTCTAGGAAATAGTTATGGACAACCTATTAATACAGCTTGTGGATATGATTTCTATTTCTTCTGGCTGAGGCCCTTTCTACATTAAATACTGAAATTACAATTAAATAGTGCAACTACTCATAAGGATTATGGCATAAATTTGGCAGGAATAAACATAAGTAAGTGGGTTACTAGCAGTTAGGGCAGCACTGAGACATACTTCCTAGCTGTGTCAGGGACCCTTTCTCTAATGGATGCCACAGAGAATCAAGAATCTCATGTCCCATTCCTTGGGTTGAAATACTCAAATCCTCCAGTGACTGGAAATATTGTCAGTCAACAGATCTCAACTGAGTATTTTCTTTAGGAGACACCCTGAGCAGAAGTGAGCTTTCTAGCCCATTTGGCAGACCATGTCCAACGACTGGTTATGGAGGTGTGTAAAAGCCTGACCTACTTGCCTCAATTGGTTTATTTATTTTTGTTTGTTTTCTTTTTTAATAATATTTTTTATTATATTATGTTAGTCACCATACAGTACATCCCTAGTTTTTGATGTAGTGTTCCATGATTCATTATTTGCATATAACACCCAGTGCACCATGCAATATGTGCCCTCCTTAATACCCATTACCAGCCTATCCCATTTCCCCTCCCCTCTGAAGCCCTCAGTTTGTTTCCCAGAGTCCATAGTCTCTCATGGTTCATCCCCCCTTCTGTTTACCCCCCCTTTCTTCTTCCCTTTCTTTTCCTACCGATCTTCCTACTTCTTATGTTCCATAAATGAGTGAAACCATATGATAATCGTCTTTCTCTGCTTGACTTATTTTGCTTAGCATTATCTCCTCCAGTCCCGTCCATGTTGCAGCAAATGTTGAGAAATTGTTCTTTTCGATGGCTGAGTAATATTCCATTGTATATATGGACCACATCTTCTTAATCCAGTCATCTGTTGAAGGGCATCCTGGCTCCTTCCATGATTTAGCTATTGTGGACAATGCTGCTATGAACATTGGGGTGCATATGGCCCTTCTCTTCATTACGTCTGTATCTTAAAGATACAGACGTAGTCAATTGGTTTATTTCTGAAAAACAGTTCCAGCTCCAGAGTTCTCTATGTGCTCAATTCAGACTTTGGTGAAATTGTATTGCAAATTAACTTTCCCCTCTGCCCAATCCTACTTTACTCCCTAACAGATGTTTGACTTGAGAGTACTTTTCAATAAACTTCTTCAGGCAAGGAAATTTATTTATGAGATGAGAGGGCTAGGCAGTTGACAATCCTAGAATTGGCAGAGTTGACAGATTTGGGCAGGTGGAAGACATTGACCTACTTTCTCCCTCCTAATTTTTATGTGGTACCACTCCTAACCCCTATCAGTTAGATGACCCTGTACCTTTTAGGATCACACCAGACATTCTACCAGGGACTGTAACACAGTTTTATGGGCCTTTTTTCAAAGATCTCTGATAAGTAGGATTTGGGAGTAGGGGAGTTAATATTAAATGCCTGTCATCTAATGAAATTTCTTGTTTGCTTGTTTACTTTAACCTTAAATTATTTAAGCTAAGTTAACTTACTGTGCAATAGAAACCCAAACACATAATGCTGCAAGCACAAAAGAAGGTTATTTCTTCTTTGCAGTCTTCAACACGTGGCTTCCAATTATTCTACAGACATCACCATACCAGTCAGATAGGTAAAGGAGCATGGCAGAGAACGCTGGGAGTTTTCTATGCACTGGGCTTGCAAAGGGACCACAATTCACCTCTGTTTAAAATATGCTGGATAAAATTCCATTACATTGGCATCCTAATTGCCAGGAAGACTGGGACTGGGTCCAGAAGAAAGGGGAGAACAGATCTTGATGGACAAATACGATCCACATCACACAACTCTACCTGGTAACACTAAATTTGTTAACAAGTTATTTATCAATCTAGAAACACCTTGAGCAGTAAACACGAAGAGATTTCAAATTAGAAAATTGTCAAATGAGAATCAATGCATTTTCGATGTCTGTTCTCATAATGCTAGAACAGCATGTGCTAATATATTTCAAAGTTTTCTGGCAAAATGAGCATTTATCAAGGAATAACTTCAAGCCTGTTCTTAAATAGACTAGGACCTTGAAGTACCACTTTCCCTCTTCTTTCAATTTACCATTAAAACAAATAGACAATATTGCAATTCCAGGCAATTTACAATTACGATTACCATCTCTGTTGATTATAGAGCTCAAGAAAGCCTGGGAGAGCATGGCAGTACTATTCTCTGGGGATTATAAAATGTTTGTACTGAAAGGACACATCCTTTGACCTGCCTTTATGGGATGGCTGAGGGATCCAGCAGATTTGTCATGAAGCAGTATAAGAGACTTGATCTTATGTAAAACTGAAAAGAAGGTGACCACTGCACACAATGTTGTCAAGAGTTTGCAGAAGCAAGATAAACGTTTTTTTTCTTATTATGACAAAAACATATAAGATAAAGTTTACCATCTTAATCATTTCTAAATGTACACTTCAGTAGTGTTAAGAATATTCATATTATTATACAACAATCTCCCAAACTTTTTCATCTTGCAAAACTGAAACTCTATACTATTAAAGAATTCCCCATTGCCCCCCACCCCCAGCCCCTAGCAACCGCCATTCTACTTTCTGCTTAAATGAATTTGACTACTCTAGATACCTCATAGAAGAGCCTTTTTGTGACTGGCTTATTATACTTTAAAAATTATTTATGAAATAGACATTTTCTAGCCAACTTTATCCAAAAAGACAGGAAATAGAAGTTTTAAAACTATGTATAAGGAAGATAGAGAGCTGGGAAGAAGTCTACAGAAATTATAAAGAAATGAGAAATTGGAGCTGCCATTGTCACAGGTGAAATTAAAACTCACTGATCTAACTAGACTTAGTCTCTCACCTGCAGGAAGGATCAGAGGAAGAGACCAGAATGTACACTTGCAGATGTGATATGAGACTTGAGTGCTGGCCACACATGTACCCAGGCGCTTGCCAGTTTCACCTCAGGGAAAATGTGGCTCCAAAGCTGACTCTAGGGAATCCTGTGTCTGTGTTTTAAATCAGTAACTCTTACACTTAAGGCTGTACCTACTGCTCTTGGTGAAAATCTCCATGTGTTTTCTAAGGGCTGTGACGTTTATATCTTCTTCCTCAGGTGATTGAGCTGCATGGGTAGACTAAATCCAACCCAGAACTATTGCCCTTTTTCAGTTATTCTGCATAACATTGAAAGGACAAATGTGTGAACGGCACTCCTAGATTCAAAGGCAATTGCATTTAGTTAATCTTGTGAGGTACTTTCTCAGCTCCTGTCTCCATTCATACCCTCTTGTTCCTTAGAATCAATGCTATGCCTCCAAACTCAGGATACATAAATTTGAATGAGGTATCCCATTTCTTTCTTTTTTTCTAAATTTAAATTCAATTAGCCAACAGATAGTTCATCATTAGTTTTTGATGTATTGTTCAATGATTCATTATTTCTTGGTTTGGGGAAAGAGGATGGCGAGCACATTTTCTTCTTTGGCACGTTTAATGTTGAAGCCCTTGCTAAGCATCCAGAGTATGAGTGGATTGTAGAAATAGTCTACAAATTTGCTTTGCTGACTCAACCAGTGCCATGACACAAAGAGCAGAGTCAAAGGTCATATGTACAGAACCAAAAGCTAGTCTATGGAACATCTGTCCAGCCATTAGTCATGGAAAATTTCAACATGAAGGTTTAGCTCTCATAGATGCCTGATGAAAATGGAAGCTCTCTTCTGTTAGAAACATAATAAAGTCCCAAATCTTATAGCTTATAAATGAAAGATATATATTTTTTTAATGTGCCCAATTTTTAAAAAGATTTTATTTATTTGAGAGAGAGAGTGAGAAAGAGAGAGAGCTGGAGTGGTAGGGGAGGAGGGGCAGAGAGAGAGAGGGAGAGAAGCAGACTCCCCTCTGAGCAGGGAGCCCGACATGGGGCTCTATCTCAGGACCCCAAGATCATGACCTGAGCTGAAGGCAGATGCTTAACCACCTCAGCCACCCGGATGTCCCCAGATTTGCCCAGCTTTAACACAAATCATAAAATACTACGTAAAGTTACCATTACTGAGTTGTGTAGCTAAAAGGTAATTTTCTAAACCACAAACTTTCCAAAAGGAAATATTGTATAATATGTCTATTATTTTTCCGGTTTTATTGACATATAATTGGCATAGATCACTTTTTACCTTGAAGGTGTACAGCGTAATGACTTAACTTACATATATTGTGAAATGATTACCACAGTAAGTTTAGTTAATTAACATCCATCATCTCATATAGATAGAAAAGAGAAAAATACAAAACAATATTTTCTTCTTGTGATGAGCACTCTTAGGATCTATTATTTTTACACATAATTATATTACAATATGCCATATAAAGAGGTGATCAGAAATTATGCAGACAAATATTTAGGAAAACATTTTGTTTTAAAGGAATGTGACAGACAAATAATCCATCATTTTGTAATTTTCTTGAGTTTTTTAATTAAAAAACATTGCTATATCTTTGCTTATACTGAATAAATATCCACTTTCCTGCCTAGTTTTATATTCATAATTGTGTATTATTTTTTCTTATACACACCCCCCAAATTGTTTAAATATATTTTCCCATAATATCTGGATGTGTGTTAACCTATATTACTTCCTATTTTTTCTTCTCCTTTGCTGTCAAAAATAAGCCTCAGAGATGATTTCTCTTTCAATGGCAGAAACTGAAACAAAAACAAAGAATTTGAAAAACAAGTTAGAGCAGAATGGACTGATTAAGAAGCCAATTTGAAAAGTGAGTTTTTCTATTCTGCATACTAAGTCAAGTGAGGCAATTCTCAGATTGGAAAGCAAGGTGCAGAGGGGGGTCTTTTGTGAAATGGAAGAGGGAGAAAGTGGAAAAGATCAGTGCCAAGTTGTTCCTGAATGTGAATCCTCTACTTGCCCTACCATCAAAAAGCTTCAGACTTGGAAGTTTCCCTGAGCAGAGAGTGGAGAAGTGTACCCACTGATAGTGTGGGCTATAGGTTAGCAAATATTCATTTCCCTCCACCCTCTGTTATATATGGTGTTTCCTTCCACACTGGCCATTTGACTGGCTTTGGACAGTGAGGTGTTAGTAAACCCGACTTCAGCAAAGGCAAAATGTCTATGTGATGAGCTGGTCCATTTGTGTTTCTACTACTGTTACTACTCTGAGTTGAGACAAGGATTCCTCGTGAGCCCTAAGGAAAACTCCATCCTTGACCAAACTGTAGCCAGCCTCTCTAAGCCCTCCTTTTGACTAGACCTTCTCCTTAAGCTTGGCCCTGGCCTGTTGAGACCAGTTTTAGTAAAGAATCCCAAGAAGTTAGTTGATGAAGAATCCTTCCACCCTTGGTATCAAATTAAGCTCTTCTTCCCCTACCCATCCTTGGTATATAATCAAGTTTCTCTCTCCCTCATCCTTGATACCTAACCAAGTCTCTCTTAGTAGTAAATTTCCATCCATTGACTCCTCACCATGCCTGTTGCTTATAAATCCCCAGATGTTCCTGTTACATTGGAGTTGAGTTCATTCTCTCTTGTCTCTCGCTATTGTTGAGCTCAAGTCTTCCTTGCCTGTCTAAATAGCCTGATGTGATTTTTCCTTTACAGTAGCCCACAGATCACAAGTAACACATAGATTAGGACTCAAGCTTGAAACTGAGCCCCCCAGCTGACTTGCAGACCTACAGCCTGAAGCTGAGATGCCCCAACTTACCCAGATATCTGAGTGTGAAAAAGAAAAAAAAAAAAAACATATTAGTTATATGCCATTGAGTTTGGGGGGCTTTGTTTACTCAGCAGTAGCTCACAGACAGAGACGTCTATGGAACAACTATCTATACATGTCTTTTGTGTCCTGAGAAGGGAAAAGTACATGTGGGAAAGAACGTAGATATACTGATGAGGATAGGATAAAAATGGAATTGAAAAACAATTATATTGAGGATTTCTCTACCAGATGATATTACATTAAGATATATATGGCTAAGTAATTCCATTATATATCTATATCTATCATCTATCATCTATCTATCTATCTATCTATCTATCATCTATGTTATATATAGTATATGTAATATGTGTGTGTGCATATTCCATTCCATTATATTCACATTATATATGTATATATAATGCAGTCTTAAAAAAGAATGAGATCTGGGGTGTCTGGGTGGCTCAGTCAGTTAAGCATCTGCCTTCTGCTCAGGTCATGACCTCAGGGTCCTGGGATCAAATCCCACATTGGGCTCCTTGCTCAGTGGAGAGCCTGCTTCTCCCTCCCTCTGCCTGCTGCTCCCCCTGTTTGTGCTTTCTCTCTCTCTTACTCTCTTTCTTTGTCAAATAAATAAATATATATTTTTTAAAAGGATGAGATCTTGCTATTAGTGCCAACATTATGGACTTAGAGGGTATTATGCTAAGTGAAATAAGTCAGACTGAGAAAGACAAATACCATATGATTTCACTTATATATGAAGTCTAAAAAATAAAATAAATGAACAAACAAAAAATGCAAAAGCAAATGCATAAATACAGAGAACAAATTGGTAGTTGCCAGAAGGGAGGGGAGTAAGGGGATGGGCAAAGTGAGTGAAGGGGAATGGGAGGTACAGGCTTTCAGTTATGGAATTAATAAGTCATGGGGATGAAAGGTATAACATAGGGCATATAGTCAATGGTATTGTAATAGTGTCGTATGATGATAGAGGGTAGCTGCACTTACGAACGTAGCATAACCTATAGAGATGTTGAATCACAATGTTGTACACCTGAAACTAATGTAACATGGCATGTCAACTACACTTTAATAATAATAATAACAATGATAATAACAGATGAATGTCAAAGATAAGGTTTCTGAGCAATAGATGTTTAATGAGGACTACTTGAGGATTTTGTTTCAAATCTTTAATTCTTGAAAATTCTGGATGTTTCAGTAAATATTTCATGAGATAAATGATGCACCATTTCATTGCATCGTTCATGCATCGTTTCATTGATGCATCACGATTTTGGACATTTTAGAAATGGTGCTTTTAAAGTATGTAGCTAAGGTCTTAAGTGAAAAACAAACTCACTAATCTTGAGTAAATACCTTCAACTTACCTGGTCTCTCAGGCTTTTCACAGAGAAGATGAGGGAAGTTGGACAGTTTTATTTCATAATCCTTCCCAGGTCAAGAAATTTGTTGTTCTTCATATTTATTCTGAGCACTAACTGAGCAGAGAATCATAGGTTCTAAGTGAAATCAAAGATTTACAATCTCTGACCCTAAAGAGTTAGAGCATGGTTAGGCAAAAATAAAAATCTATATACAAGATAATGAATAATACGTGTTAAATTGTGTGGAATGGAACAGACTATCTGTACATGTCTTTTGTGTCCTGAGAAGGGAAAGATCCATGTGGGATAGGATAAAAGAATAAATCACAATGACAAAAATTCTCTGCATTCATTTTAGGAAGATAAAATAAGAATGGCTAATGTTTGAACAGTACTCCCTTGGCTGGCAGGAAGGTTTCTCTACATCCACTAGGGGTTGGTAGCATACCTGGAATTTTAATACATCACAGCCAAACAGCACTATTGATATTTCTGCTTAATGAAGTGCCCTTTATTGAGAATCCTGCCCCTTGCAGTCTCAGATAAAAAGAAAGATAAATTCAGTTCCTATATTTGAAGAACAAGGTTATTACCTTTTCTTCTAAAAACTTGTTAGGGTAACATACTGCTCAATAGGACTAAAATAATGAGTTCCTCATTTTTTCTGTGATGTGTGATATCAGTAATTGTTAACTATTTTCTTATTGTAGTTCTTGTTACAACATAGAAAAAGGGATATGGAGAAAAAGTCACTGATTGAAGCTCATATTTTGAATATATCATTACTTATAGTATGGATGATGGAAAGGATGCTTTTTTTTTTTTTTTTTCTATCAGGACTTAGCACAAAACCTATATAGTAGTGGGAAATTAATTTAGGGTACTGATACATGTTCACCAAAAGGAAATGAGGGTATAACTTGCTGTACATGATTTTTGCATGTTAATTTAATGGCTAAAATTCCCTTATATATACAGTTTAAATATTTATTTCTGTTCAATTCTGCTACATTCCCAAAATGACAAAGGTCATTTTTTCTCTATATGTCAGAAGTGTAGAACTAAACTTTGTATTATCTTAATTGGTTACTGTAGCACTGAGAAAGGTAGGGCCCTCATTCACAGTGTGCAGCTCAGCTTACAAAGAATGAACAACAGAGAGCTTTTCGACACAGTGCAGACACTAACATGTTCAATGTTTTAGATATATGTAGGAGACTTCAACACTTAGATCAAAATCATTTTTATCTACAGGTTAATTAGATGAAACCAGAAAGACTCAGGGTATTACATAAGTTTTTCTTTCTTTTTACCCCCTTGATATATTTTGGGAGATATCCCCAAATTTAGACATTTGACAATCAAATGTTCTTTCAAGATCCCATGCCTTTACGTAGTTTATGTCCTATTAGCAATTCTACTTCCCTCTCTTTAAGCATAAATTTCTTTGGCCTATCTTATTCTTTTTAAGGAATTATTTCTTAGTCCAGATTTTATTGCTCCCATAATTGACCTAAAATTTACCAGTCTTTTAAACTGCAGGTGGTCTATTTACTTCTATCTTTCTTCCTTGTTATAGACGTTGTCTTATTTCTTTTAATTATATAAATAAAACATGCATCCATAGCCTTATAAAATTGCAACCAATTCTATTTACTCTAATTCTCAAATCTCATTCACTCCATTCCTCAGACACTATCGATTTTCTGACCCTTTTATTGCTGATCTTTTTTCAATATGGTCTTATAAAAAATACACTTCTGACTTCTTCATTAGTTTTCCTTAAACGGTGTCATAATATACATATTATTCTGCAATGTACTTGCTCACTTGCAATATATTTTGGGTCCTGGTAGTACAAGTAGACTCTCTGTATAAATATTTCTCTAAGGTATAAACTAGGAAGTAGTCTTTTAATCAAGTACAATTTATGTATGAATAAAGGCAGCCAAGTAGCCCTCCAATGTGGCTTATAAATATATATATATACTGCCACCAGTTCCTTTTTGAGAATACCCACATTCCCACCACATTGTCAATATTTGATATTATCAAACATCATAATTGTTTTTATCTGATATTGTAATAGTGCTATTTGTATTGCTCTAATTTGCATTTCCCTATTTTTAATAAGACTGAAAGCACTTCCTTTTGTATATGCTTTATTTCTTCTTTGTGATTTGCTTGCTTATACTGTTGTCCTTTTTTCTTATTACGTTGGTGTTTTTATTTGTTTATTTTTACTATTACTTAAACATATCTTTGTATATTCTAGATACTCATCCTTAGACAGCTTTACAGAATGCATTTATCTTATCCTGGTTTGTCATTTATATTTAACTTTATATAGTTTTTTAATTCTGAAGTTTTAACATTTATCCATCTATTCCTTAATTATTTTGTTCACACATCATATAGTGGACAATGTAAATGTGTTTATGTGTGAGGTATGTGTGTATATGTGTGTTTCTGACCATATCCCTGATTTCTACATTTACTTAGGCTTCTGGTCTTTACGGACACATAAGTATGTTGATATAACAATACTACATTGTTTTAATATTTTAATTTCTGACAATCTTATATGACCTTATTTTGCATAATTTTATAGCAATCCTTTTACATTTATCATTACATATGAATTTTGGAATGATTTCATGATAGAAACTGTTCATTACGTTTCACTGAAATTGATAGAATATTTGGGAGTAATTAATATATTCATTTTTGAGGGGTTTTTATAATCTTATAATTTCTAGGTAGATGATTGTATAGTCTGCTAATATTACCCTTTTGGCATTATAGTAAATATCTTATTTACTATTTTCATTCTTATCGTATTGACTAGGCCACAAGTAGAAATTAAATATCATTGAAAATTTAATGGAAAAATTTTTAATATTTCACAAAAGACATTATGCATGCCATAGTTTTCTCATGGGTATACAGTTTATCAACTTTGACAAATATCCTTATATTTTTGTTTTTGATAGTCATTTGTTTGACTGCTTGTTAGAATACAGAATAAATATTGTATGTCAAAAGCTATTTTTTGACACCAATTGAGATGATCACATTGGTTTTCTCCTTTAATCAAAATGGTGAATTACATCATATGTTTGCTGATATTGAGCAATCTTGACTTCCTCAATGAATCCAGATATGAAATACAGAGTTGTAGGATCTCTGTCTTATGTTTTCAGTAGTTATTTGGAATATGAAATTTCTGGTTTCAGTATCTAAGCACATGTGACTGTCATGAATATAGATACACAGCATTCAGTCTCCTTTGCTTTGACCTAATGCTGGGAGTCTGTAGCTGTCGGCCCCTTTATGGATCACCTCAGCTATAGTTACCTCATCCAAGGACAGAATCCTCTCAGGGATAAGGTTGACGCTCTCCAGTGACTGACAGTGGCAAGAGTAAGAAGGCCAGAACATTTTAGACCAATATGAAAACACTCAGCTAAGCCATTTTGACTCCAAAGTGCCCCATTGGGTTCATCTGAGCCTGTTGTTCAGACATATATCACAGCTGAACCTTTCCCTCTGCAATGGTACTTCATTCCCATTCTTTCCATAGGAATTAGTTCCAAGGCTACTCCCTAGTAAGCGTTCCACAGAGTAATCTACAACTCAGGGTCTGTTTTACAGAAAATCCAACTTGTGAGAGTTGATATCAGAAGTTGTCTCCAAAAATAGGTAATGAGGTAATATTTAGGACCTGGATCACTCAATATTAAGCTGAAACTGGGAACCCCATCACCAGTGGAGAATTGGATGGTAGAGCTTGGGAGGAAATACATTAATTGGAATGATGTACAGGAACGTGAAATGTATGGGAACATATTAACTCTAAAGATAATGGCATTGGATGGACATGAATACACTGAACATGAATACAGGGGAAAAAATGTGAAAGGCTAGAGTAATTAACAAGCAACTTTATACCAAATATGAAAGTCAAAAAGTCTCTTTAGTGTAAATGGGATCTAATCTCTAGTAAGAAGGCAGGTAAATTGAGAACTAGGTTCAAGACTTATTTTTGAGTTAAACTATTGACAAAGGCAAGTTGATTATGCCAAAGTTAACTTGTTGGGTAAGAATGGGACTCTGATACATGGGATGCATATATCAATGTTGAATCCCTGACAAGTCAATTTACAGCAACAGAGACAATACTGAATCCTGAAATGGCAACATTTCTTGTGAGATCCAGTTGACCATAGGGTGGGCAAGTTGACTATTGAGTCCTTTTTACCTTGGAAAGGTCAGGGGTTGACTCTAAGGAATTAACCAGCTTTTCCATGTATGGATTTTCTTTTCAAAATCCTACTATTTGAGGGTTTGCAAAGGGTTTATTCCACTGGCACAAGATCTTATATTACATAATATCAGAGAATACATTTTTCAGAAAAGGAAGAGTAGAAGTAAGTCCAATACTGTTGGATGCATTAGCTGTAATGCATTATCAACTGCTAAAAAGCTGCTGGTTCAATAGACAGTTGGAACACCTTACTGAAAGCACATTTGACATACTAGCTCAGAAGTATCAGAAATGGTCCAACAATGAGGAGACATCCTCCAGAATTCAGTATACACATTGAATAAAAAACCTTTATAAGGTTTGGTGTCTTCCATAGGAAGAATATATAATTTCATGAACCAAGAAATGGAAGGAATATCTCTGCTTAAGTGTACCTGTCCATCAGCCACTTGGAGAATGTGTGCTCTCTGTCCCACAATTCTGTCCTCTCTATGTGTAGAGGTTGTGGGTCACAAAAGGGAAAATACTTCTACCAGAAGACGCAAGAGACCCATTTAACCTTACAACTGCTTCAACGGTGCTCTGGGCACTTTATGTTTAAGGATAAGTAGAAAATAAGAAAATATTGTCTTCATATCTGGAATGGATCCTGGTTATCACAAAGAGAGTGAACTGCTGTTAAAAAATGGTGGCAGGGGGGCGTCTGGGTGGCACAGCGGTTAAGCGTCTGCCTTCGGCTCAGGGCGTGATCCCGGAGTTCTGGGATCGAGCCCCACGTCAGGCTCTTCCTCTATGAGCCTGCTTCTTCCTCTCCCACTCCCCCTGCTTGTGTCCCCTCTCTCGCTGGCTGTCTCTCTCTCTGTCGAATAAATAAATAAAATCTTTAAAAAAAAAAATGGTGGCAGGGATTTGAAACAGACAATCCACTTGGGGTCCTTTACTCCTTCCTTGTCTTATTGTGATGCTAAACAGACTTGTGCAGCTACTTTACCCACAGAAAAACGTGGTAATGACATGAGGCTCAATCCTTTGGAACCGAAGTTCTGGGTCAGTCTGGAAGGTAGGATGCAGAAACCAGAAGGGTGTTATCTGAGGAGGAGAGCCATGAGGTTAGATAGTGGAGGAAGGAGATGGTGAGCATCTGTCGCAGTGCCAAGATCAGCTGTAGCAGTGGGAATGTCTTCCACCTACTGCCTTTACCCTGGAAAGGGAGGCCCACTTGAATCTTGTAGGAGCTACACCTCAAAAGTATGTAGATAAGTGGATTCAAGAATCATGGGAGGACCGTGATAGGAATAAAGATGTGCCATCCAATCCTCCTTCAAGGAAAATCTTGTTGCCCAGATGCTGGGAGCGATAACAACACACAGCCTTTGGCTGTCAAACCTTCAGGGATTTCCTCAACTGCAAATCCCCTTCACCCAAGGTCGTGCCCTTCCTGGACAGCTCGAATGCAATGACTATTAGAGGCAGGCATCTCAAGACCTGGGCATTTCGGTCCAATACAAGATAGCTGAGGTAGAATATTTAGCTCCAGAGTTCCCCATCAATTCACCCGAGTTTGTAGTTCATATGTACATCATAGCTCATCGTCTCTCTCTGTAAAATTCTCCCCTCCCATAGATATTGATCCCAAGATCATTCACTAATAAACCTCCTCCTTACCAAACACCGTTTCAGAGTCGTTTCCTGGGGAATCTAATGAACACCAAGATAATGATCAATGTTTATTTCTTTGTTGTTCAACTCCAATCTTCTTTTCTGCATGTTTAATATTTTTATTGCAGAAAATATGAAACATATACAAAATAAACTAAAGAACTATATGCCCATTATCTAATATCAAAATTATCAACATTCTGCCATCCTTTAAAAACATATACACCTTTTAAAAAGATTTGAAGGAGCAACCCAGAGCCACCATATTGGACGTAGAAGACAGAACACTGAAACAAACAGGATTATTCTCCAGCCCATAGATGTAATGGAATTCACCTTGCTGGGTTTTGGACTTGTTTAGATCTGTTACCTCTTTCTTCCTTCTAGTTTCTCCCTTTTGGAAGGGGAATATCTATCCTATGCCTGTTCATCATTGTATTTTGTAAATACATAACTTGACTGGTTTCAGGGGTTCACAGGTGGAGAGGAATTTTGCCTCAGAAGGTATCAAACCTCAACTCTTACCCATGTCTGATTGAGAAGGTATTTAGATGGATGTTGACTCCAGACTGTAGAGTTGATGCTGGAATGAGGTTAGACATTTGGGGCTCTTGGGAGGAATGAATGAATTTTTGCACTTGAGGATATGAATTTAGGGGGCAGGAATGAATGCCAGGGACTGGATTGTGTCCCCCCCAAGTTCACGTGTTGAAGCCTTAACACCCAATGTGACTGTATTTGGAGACAGGACCTTTAAGGAAGTAATAAAGGTTACGTGAAGTCATAAGCATGTCTTCATAAGAAGAGACACCAGAGAACTGTCTTGCTTTCTCTCCATCCGCTCGTACCTATGAAATGCCATGTGAAGTTTAAGAAGGTATCCATCTGCACGGTGGGAAGAGAGCTCTCACCAGAAACTGACTATCTTACACCTTTATCTCAGACTTTCCAGTCTTCAAAATGTGAGAAAGTAAATTTCTGTTGCCTAAGCTACCCAGTCTGTTGTACTACATTATGACAGTTCCAATTGACTAATAGAGTTTAGAATTATCTGTCAACCTTATAAAGAATGTTCTTATAATTCTGGTGATTGCTCCCTTTTGGGAAGCTGGAACATTTGCTCCTATACAATTTTGCAATTTTTAAGCATTGTTCTCCTTGTTTAGTTTGATATATATTTATTGAAATCGAATTATAAATCAAATTTTATTTTTTAAACCCCTAAGCATCATTACTTTTCCCCACTCTATTCTCTTCACTATTATTATCATTGCCAATAATTCATGTTTATTTTTGCCCCTTCTCAGACTTTTTTCCATGATCATTCTTTAATATATTGTCATTCATTAATATTTCAAAGAACTATAATTGATTGTACTAATCAACAACTTTAGTGTTCTTTACTTGCTTGTTTGTTTATTGCATTGATTTCTGTTTTATCCTTTCATTCATTTTTTCCTGCTTCTGTTTTCAAATTTATTGTTGATCTTTTCCAATTTAACTGAGAGTTTAAATTATTAGTGTAGCTCATCCTTGCTTTTTAATTAATTTATTTGGAGATATATTTTCTCAGAGCACCATTTAAAATTTTTCCTTTTGGATCGTGAATGGTAGAAACTCATTATATTTTCACCCAAAAGATATTCTACTTTGATTTCCTTTTTAAGATACACATTTCTTAGATATTTCCTGATACCCAGATTTTTTAAAAAAATATATAACATATTTTTATATCTTATTTCATTACATTGATCAGTCCATACACACCATAGGAAAATGCTTGCTTGATTTTTTTTTTTTAAGATTTAATATCAGCCTAGGGCAAATTGTGTGAATGTTTTTGGTGAGTCTATAAGTTAATGTCTCATACCTTGTTTTGTGTCTAGATACTCATATACTAGTTCAAGTTCTAGATCAATACAAACATCATGTATTCTTTTTTTTTTTTTTAAGATTTTATTTATTTATTTGACAGAGACAGAGATAGCCAGCGAGAGAGGGAACACAAGCAGGGGGAGTGGGAGAGGAAGAAGCAGGCTCATAGCGGAGGAGCCTGATGTGGGGCTCGATCCCATAACACCGGGATCACTCCCTGAGCCGAAGGCAGACGCTTAACCGCTGTGCCACCCAGGTGCCCCCAAACATCATGTATTCTTAATTCTTTTTTTTTTTTCTGTTACTGTCACAAGGTTGTTAAAAGTTGTTACAAAAGTGGATTTAGCACATCAGAACAGAATATCCTTTGTCCTATGGCCTTCCTGATGGAAGCAGCTGCCTTCAGATGTCAAACTCTGGATTGGAGTCAGCTCTAGATGGCTGATGAATTGCTAAACATTGGCAGGACAGAAGTTTGACAGTTTTGTCCCTGAGTGAATCAGTCCTTTATAGGATCGTTGCTGGGAAAAGGAATTAAAACACAGATTATAATGACTGGGGAAAAGAGGTAATCACAGGAAAAATCCAGAGGTGAGAGGCAGGGATCAAAGATGAGCCCAGCAAGAGGGAATGAAAAGGGGGGAAATAAATAAAGAATAATTAAGTCAAATTTTAGGATCCAACAGATGGATCCGGCTCAAGGGATTAATCTTTCAAAAGGAACAATATATCAAGAAACGGTTTGAAGCCTGGACTAGAACTAACTTTGAGGGAGAGGTTAGAGGGTAGATTAGAGGTTGGGCAAAAGATGAGGGTTCATGGGGCGCCTGGGTGGCTCGGTCCTTAAGCGTCTGCCTTGGGCTCAGGGCGTGATCCCAGGATCCTGGGACTGAGCCTGCATCCATTGGGCTCCCTGCTCTGCTGGGAGCCTGCTTCTTCCTCTCCCACTCCCCCTGCTTGTGTTCCCTCTCTCGCTGGCTGTCTCTCTCTGTCAAATAAATAAATAAAATCTAAAAAAAAAAAAAAAAAAAAAAGATCAGGGTACAGGGACACCTGGGTGGCTCAGTTGGTTAAGCATCTGCCTTCTGTTCAGGCCATGATCCCTGGGTCC
Source organism: Ursus americanus (assembly GCF_024610735.1). NCBI lineage: Eukaryota > Metazoa > Chordata > Mammalia > Carnivora > Ursidae > Ursus > Ursus americanus. The sequence continues at coordinate 47,153,514 of NC_142141.1, read as the reverse complement.
TGGGATCGATAGAGTCCTGCATTGGGCTCCTTGCTCGGCGGGGAGCCTGCTTCTCCCTCTGCCTGCCTCTCCCCCTGCTTGCGCTCACTCTTTTTCTCTCTCTGACAAATAAATAAATAAAATCTTTAAAAAAAAAAAAAAGATCAGGTACAAAGGGGCATGCAGGAATTCTTCCAGTGGGCTTTTGGCATTAGAGTTCACATTTAAATGTATTTGTTCCATGGGTATATTACCAGTGCTTCTCAAATTTTAACTTGACTATGAGTCACTTGGTGATCACGTTAAAATGCAGCTTCTGATTCTGTGGGTATGGGTCGGGCCTGAGATTCTTTTTTTTTTTTTTTTAATATTATGTTAGTCACCATACAGTACATCCCTGGTTTCCGATATAAAGTTCGATGATTCATTAGTTGCGTATAACACCCAGTGCACCATGCAATACGTGCTCTCCTTACTACCCATCACCAGTCTATCCCATTCCCCCACCCTCCTCCCCTCTGAAGCCCTCAGTTTGTTTCTCATAGTCCATAGTCTCATGCTTCATTCCCCCTTCTGATTACACCCCCTTTCTTTATCCCTTTCTTCCCCTACCGATCTTCCTATTTCTTATGCTCCATAGATGAGAGAAATCATATGACAATTGTCTTTCTCTGCTTGACTTATTTCACTTAGCATTATCTCCTCCAGTGCCGTCCATGTTGCAGCAAATGTTGAGAACTCCTCATTCTTTCTGATAGCTGAGTAATATTCCATTGTATATATGGACCACAACTTCTTAATCCAGTCATCTGTTGAAGGGCATCTCGGCTCCTTCCACAATTTAGCTATTGTGGACATTGCTGCTATGAACATTGGGGTGCATATGGCCCTTCTCTTCACTACGTCTGTATCTTTGGGGTAAATACCCAGTAATGCAATGGCTGGGTCATAGGGTAGCTCAATTTTTAACTTTTTAAGGGACCTCCACACTGTTTTCCAGAGTGGCTATACCAACTTGCATTCCCACCAACAATGTAGGAGGGATCCCCTTTCTCCACATCCTCTCCAACAATTGTTGTTTCTTGTCTTGTCTATTTTTGCCATTCTAACTGGCGTAAGGTGGTATCTTAGTGTGGTTTTGATTTGAATTTCCCTGATGGCTAATGATTTTGAACATTTTTTCATGTGTCTGTTAGCCATTTGTATGTCTTCATTGGAAAAGTGTCTGTTCATATCTTCTGGCCATTTTTTGATTTGTTTATTTGTTTCTCGTGTATTGAGTTTGAGAAGTTCTTTGTAGATCTTGGATACCAGTCTTTTATCTGTAGTGTCATTTGCAAATATATTCTCCCATTCCGTAGGCTGCCTCTTAGTTTTTTTGACTGTTTCCTTGGCTGTGCAGAAGCTTTTTATCTTGATGAAGTCCCACAAGTTCATTTTCTCTTTTGTTTCTCTTGCCTTTAGAGATGTGTCATGAAAAAGTTTGCTGTGGCCGATGTCATAGAGGTTGCTGCCTATGTTCTCCTCTAGGATTTTGATGGATTCCTGCCTCACATCGAGGTTTTCATCCATTTGGAGTTTATTTTTGTGTATGGTGTGAGAGAGTGGTCAAGTTTCATTCTTTTGCATGTAGCTGTCCAATTTTCCCAGCACCATTTATTGAAGAGACTGTCTTTTCCACTGGATGTTTTTTCCTGCTTTATCAAAGATTAGTTGCCCAAAGAGCCGAGGGTCCATTTCTGGGTTCTCTGTTCTGTTCCATTGGTCTATGTGTCTGTTTTTGTGCCAGTACCATGCTGTCTTTGTGATCACAGCTTTCGGGCCTGAGATTCTGAATTCCTAAAGCACTCCCAGGAGATGCCTGTCCTGCTGGACTGTGAGCACTCTTTGAGTGGCAAGACATTGCCTCTCCTCCCATATCTCGGCGGTACTTAACAGAGACGTAGAAAATCAGGAACGAGGAGATAAGAGCAGCATGTACCCTGGGGGACATTTGGTGTAGAAAGATTAATTTGTAGATTCTGGATCTTGACTTTTTCGACACTGGGAGAGAAACAGACTGGGAGACATGCTGGCAGGACACAGGTTCTTTAGAGAAGTGTGCTGTTTCTCATTTCTCTGTTAGAAAAACTGGAATCAGAGGCAACTCTCCATTCCACCCACAGAACATGTGTTCCTCTGAGTGAGAGGGAGGCTCAGGCTCCGTGTTCCTGAGTTCTAGTGTTAAAAACCTCATGATCTAAAATAAATCCTGAAATACACTACAATTTACAGAAGGAACAATACAGCTGTGCTCCCTTATGAAGTGAGTAATAGCAGCCACTGGTAAAAAATCAAGATAGTTAAAGGAATTAATAAAATAAATTGCCATTGTTCACATTTCTTTCTCTATTGAGTATTGTTATCTTCATATGAGAATCACTACCTGCCAATTTATTTATTTTCAGTTTTCTCATGTTTATGAATTTTTTTTCTTCACTAGGATTCAGAAAATATGTTGATAATCTCTTTTTTAAAATGAAGATACTTTTGAAACAGTTTAAGGAAATGAGATCCCTAGAATTTTTATGTGAACCATAAACTATACACCTAAAGCACAGTTTCTAAAACATCCTTGAATGTATCTTACACTGGGCTCCTAAATCAGGAGGACGTTTTTAAAGATAATAATAATGCACCTTGTTCTTTACATTGAGACATTGCAAGGAAACCATGTATATCAAGCTGCATTTCAGTAACAGAGAATCGAAAGTGTATATTTATAAAGATGCAAAGTGATACAATTTAAAGCAGCTCTAACACCTATCCATCTAAAATGCTTCCTACAGCTGCTAAAATGTCTTTTAAAATCCACGGATACTTTGCTCTGGAGGAATCCTAGTATCTATGAAGATACTTTAAGGATAGAATCCTGAAACAGGATACTGAGCACCTCAGCCTGCTGAGCTAATCTCCTGCACCCTGAAATCGACTGCCTTTTCTATTTCAGTGTGACACTGGGATAGAATCAGCCTGCTTCAGCTGGTCTAGACTCGAGTTTCTCAAAGGACATATGTCATATACTCCCAGTGTCCATCACTCTAAATTTTCCTATGACCCATGCCGTGAGTAATTTCACCTACGCTTTCCCAGCCACCACTAAGGACTCCTCCCAAATATATGTCGTCCTGTATGTGAGAGAGAGAAAGGTGATGGAAATATGAGCAGGTGGAAGTCCTCTTTGATGAACCATTGTGATTTCTATGTCAAATCATTTAAGGTTACCTGTGGGTAACTTTTCTTTATTCTACTCCTCTCTTGTTTAGGCTCTCTAGTTTTTCTCAAAATGATTATTTCAAGTCAATCCTTTATCTAGAACATTAATATTGCACATTTTATTTATTATGTATAATTGTCTTCTATAAAAGCAAAGACCTTCTTCTGCACTGTGACCTGGTTCCAGATCATTGCTGTGTTGTTCTGCAATTTCAGTGTAGTAGTCACTGCAGAGGAAACTAAATCCCTGCACTTTTACCTACTAGTGATATAGAAGGACAAGCTATTCATCCTTCTGTGCCTTAATTTCTCCATCAATGCAATAAGGGTCATTAGATTTTTCTCATAGGATTTTTGTGAGGACAAAATAAAGTAGGAAGATACTAGCATAGAGGTGGTGCCATATCAAATGAGTTTCTTGTCTTTCTTTGTACTTTCTGTTTGTCTGGAGGACTACATTAGCTTTTGCAAATATGCAGTCAGAGAACCTGGGTTGGGTGAACTCCCCAAAGCTAGGAATCTAGGGCCTCTATAATGAATACCTAATGAGTTAATATAAACTACAAATATTTGTTTGATTAAATTACCCTAATGGACTAATCCAGTTCACCATTGATTATATTTTTGACCAAAAATATCAAATGAATCTACCACTTAGATGATTCTCTTAAACACTTAGAACTAAGCCAGCACCAAAGCGTGACACTTCTAAATTTTGAGATTTAATAAAGACGACAGTGATTTCTATATTTGCCTCATTAAGTATATGTATGAAAGAGTGGATATATTGCCAATTTATTACCTACAGAGATCAAATAGGATGAAAAAAATGCACGGAAATTGACCAGCGGTCAATTGGACTATTTCCTAAGCAGTGTTAAAATTTTTGTTGTCATTTTGAAGTTATTGTTAAAAAATTGAAGCTATGGTTCTGTTAAAACACATCTCAGTTTGAATTTAAATCAAACTCAATATGCATTTACCATGTAAATACTGGTTTTACACGCTCTGCTGAAATCCGTTAACGCATAAAGGATATCAAGGCCCAATTTTAAAATGTGCAATTTTTATGAGATATAATGAAAATGAACACCAGAGGGCACTCATACTTAGAATCGAATCCAATGAGGGCATCTTAGATTTTTACTACTCCAGTAGGAACCAAAAGGACCAATTATTGACACCTCCAAATTGTCGTATGACACAGTCTATGACTAATGTATCAGTAATAATAAACTCCTGGCAAAATGAAACTCTTACTCAAAAAAAGTCACCAATACAAAGCCCTCAAAATTTCTCATTTTGTTCCCAAATTCACATTACTGTGTTCAAAATAACCTCCCTCACCACTCCCATAATCCTCCTATATCCAAATTTCACACAACCAAAGCCAGAGTTCATATTACATTTTCTGAAGCATCAGAAGAGGTTTTTTGTTGTTGTTGTTGTTTGTTTTCTAAATATTTCCTTTTGCATCAAAAAGCTTTCCACCTTAGAATCCCACCATTACTACTACAAATAATGTGGCTTGGGATGAGAAATTTGAAAAGGTGTGATTATACTAATTAATGTAAACTGAAAGTATCACATTACATGTCTCATAATTTGAACTGAGATATATAGAGAGAGAGTCAGCATTAGGTATCATTACAGGGATAGAAAAAAACACACAAAATATGGCAATCAGCCAAGTTCTTAAGGAAGTAAGTAATCAATAAGTAAATCATAAGTGTAATGATAAATCATGAGATAAGTGAAGCCTATTAAGAAGGTGAGAAGGGTAGGTCAGAGGGCAACTGAGTCACCATAACAATAGAGCTCTAGATTTAGCAACAACCAGGCTGCTGAGAATACAGACATTTTTTTCTTGAGTATGGTTGCCACAGTTAAGTGTCATGTTTCCTGCTGGATTCTCTGACCCCATACTCTACTAAATCTTCCTCCTACTTTACTGGTTATTTGTTCTTCATCTATTTTGCTAGTATATCCTAGCTACCTAGCATATCTGGTTTGCTGGAATATCCCACTGTATCAGGCTGTAAAAAGTGAAGATTTTCAGGGCTTGGTCAAGGACTGGATTCCTTTCTATCTAAATTCCATTCCCCAGAGAGCCTATTCACCTGAATGGATTTAAATGCCATGGGTATCATGAGGAAGCCAATTTGTATTTCTGGGGTAAATCTTTTCTCTGAGCGAGAAACATACATATCCAACTGCTTTCTTAGTATCTATGCTTGGAAGTACCATATTAATATCCAAATGAATATGTTCCAAGAAAAATATGTGATCCCTTAGTCAATGTTTTCATGTCCCCATTTCAAACTCATGATCTTTCTGGTCTCCTCTTCTTGGAGGGAAGCATTTGCTACCTTCCATCTCTTCTATCCTCCTGAGTTGATTGAACACAAAATCCTTGATTTATATCCTAAACGTCCCTCAAATCAGTCCACTTTACTTCTCCTTTCTTCTAGTTTCCCATGTCAATATCTCCTTTTGCCTGATGTACTAATATACCAACCTTGTTTCAGTATCAGTACTCTTTTCTCTACTCCTAACTCATCAACATATAGTAGCTTGAATCATATGTAGTAAATATATATCCCATTATGTCAGTCTACTAAATAAAACATTTCTGTGGCTTTCTTTTGCATTTAAAATGAAATAAAACTCTCTTGTCATGACCTATATGGTCCTACATGATTTCCCTACACACACAATTCTGACCTCATTCTCTCCCACTTAGTTGCTCATTATAGTCCAGCCACATTGTGATTCTTTCAGTTTCTGGAACACTTCAAGGCATTTGCACAAGCTCTTCTGTAGACTGTAAAACTCTTGCCCTAGAATTTAGGATTGCTGGCTCCTTAGCATCCTTTGGAGCTCGGTTTAGAAAAGTCATCCTTCAGAGATGCATTTCCTGACCACTCTATCTAAAATTCTTCAGATTAACCACAATCACAACATTCTATTTATTTTCTTCAAAGCAGTTACCATAATTATAACTTAGCTATTTGTTTGCTTATTTGTTTCTATTCTACTTACCCCAGCTTCCTTTAGACCCTAAGCTCCAAGAAGCTCTGTCTTATTCATCACTGTGTAGCCAATACCAAATGGGGTACTGAGAATGTAATATCTACAGTGTAGTTCCTAGGAAATATATCAGCACATTGTAGGTAATCAGTAATGTTGATAAGATCATAGGATTTTGTATCTAGAACATGTTTAAGTCCTAGCTCTAGAACATGTTTAACGCTCCAGAACATCTTTTCTTGAAATCATTTCTTAGAGAAATTTCTTCTGAAGGTTTTCATTTATTAAAAACAAAACAAAACAAAACAAAAAAAACCCACAAAACTATATGATTTAATGGTCGTGTTCTGCAATGATTTCTTTCTGTATAACATTGAACTAATAATATTGTCTACTTTATTGGCTCGAAGGGAGAATAAAATGATCATTTAATTTGAGTTGAGAATGGTAGTAACTACACAAAATAAGCATTCAATAAATATCTGCCGTGATGATGATGATGATGATGTTATTTCTTAGAAAAAAATATGACAGTTTCTAGTGACTTCCCTCAAAGTAAGTTGTAGGCATCAGGGTCCGCTTCATGGATGTGCAACTTGTTGAATCATATAGAGCCTTGCACTCAGAATGGTCGTCATTGGTGTAATATTCTGCTGTCACTGTCTTGAGATTAATAATTTTGACCAATAATTTTGACCCTGAATTTTCATTTTGCATTGTGCCCCACAGATTGTTTGGTCAGTCTTCATGGGCTCAATATCAAATTCTAATTCAAAAATACTGTTTCTAAAGAAAAAAACAAATAAAAATCCCCTGCTGTTTCTAATGGCTAAAGTGATATGGGCAGGCATGCCGCAATGAAGACAATGTGTATCATATAAACAATCACTGCTTTTCTTTGTATTGGTAGCTATGAGGCTCAATATCCAAATTCATCACTTAGTTCTTACAACTGTCCTGGCACTTTATTTTATTTTTAAGATTTTATTTATTTATTTGACAGAGAGAGAGAACACAAGCAAGGGGAGCAGCAGGCAGAAGGAGAGGGAGAAGCAGGCTCCCTGCTCATCAGAGAGCCCAATGTGAGGCTCAATCCCAGGAGCCTGGGATCATGACCTGAGCTGAAGGCAGACGTCTAACTGACTGAGCCACCCTTACGCCCCTGCTGGCACTTTAAATAAAACATTTCTGTGTGCCAATTCCACCATAAGCCTTTTCTTATTCTTCTACTATTATCTCCACGTTAACTTGTTTTTTTTTTCATATTATGTTTTATGTTACTATATGCTTTTATGAAAGCTTTCTTTAAGGCTCCTTGGAATGAGGCAATTAAAAAAAAAACGTTGATTAGTATGACTTTTATAATTCTTTTCATTTTAAGGTATATATATATATATATAAAGTCATGAATCAAATATGCAAATAGGCCCATAGGAAAGATTCTAATGAGTCTGAGGTGAAGGTACATCTGTGTTCTGGTGCTGATCAATCCCCCAAAATAGTCCATGGCTTGAATGATAAAAAATAGTGAATATATTTTCTTTTAATCAGATCACTGATTTGTTTACAATATATAGACATGAGTGAAAGAACCTTGGGACTTTTCTCACCTATCTAGGACATGTACCTTTTTTTTTTTTAACAATAGTGACTAAGTACATGCAATGGAGCAGCTTTCCCTAGAATTTCCGTAAGAACCATGCAGCTCACCCGTGGGGCCCATGAATTTTAATCTATTGTTAGGAAAGCATTGTATAACAAAATAATATTTGGTTTATGCATTATTCTAAAGGATATTATTACGTATCTAGTATTTTTTAAAGCAAGGATCAGCAAACTTTTTCTTTCTTTTTTTTAAAGTTTTTATTTATTTATTTGACAGGGGGTGGGGAACGCCAGCACAAGTAGGGGAAGGGGCAGAGGGAGAGGGAGAAGCAGGCTCCCCACTGAGCAGGGAACCTGGTGCTGCTGGATCCCTGGATCCTGGGACCATGACCTGAGCCAAAGACAGATGCTTAACCTACTGAGCCACCCCGGCACCCCAGTAACGTTTTCCATAAAAGTTTAGATAGTAAATATTTAAGGTTTTGTTCCATACTGCCACTGTCTCAACTACTCAGCTCTGCTATTGAAGGATAAAAGCAGCCATACACAATATATGAATGAAAGGAAATGACTGTGTCCCAATAAAACTTTAGAAAAACAGATGCAGGAACAATGAATCATGGTTTGCATTGAATGATTAATTAATCACCCCTCTATTGAAGGATTTATATTACCATGCAAAGCAAGAATATGAAGTAAATATCAAAGGCAAGTAGAACTTAGAGATCTTTGGTGTTCTTGACACGAGTCATCTGAGTAGGATACATATGTACATATGTCTATTTTCACAATAGCCATAGCTCAGAACAAATTTGGGACTCCTAATTTGGAGTTGAAAATGGAATCAATTTGTGAACCACTCAAGAAAATCCATTTCACTACTTTATAGTAAAGCTATATTTGGGGCAGAAAACACTATTACCCAGCTTAATGACACATCTCATTAACCAAAATTGGCTAGAATGAATTTGTCCAATTTAAAAAATCAACTGTACCAAGGAAAGATAAAGACTGATTACTTTTGAATCTCCAAAGAGAAGTTTCAGGTTAAAATCAATTCAATGTAATTTATAGTTATATCTTGTTTATTCCTTATTTGCATATATTCAGTTGGAAACAGTGGCAACACATTTAAAACTATTTTCATGGCAAAGATGAGGGAAAATGATGCCCATATTGATAATGTAAGGTTACGATGTGACATGGTTACTGCAGTTGCATAGGTCATGAGAAATAAAGCCAAGAAATGCAAAGTAAGTGCAATTTTACCATTTTTTTTTTCCCTATGAAGGAGGTTTTGGTTTGGATTGGCATGGCTTCATGTCTGAACTGGCAAATGAAAGAATCGACGAGATCTTAATGATATTTCAAGAGACAGAAATGACAGAGGACTATATGGAAAGTGAGGGTCAATTGACAGGGAAGCATGTGAGGAAGAGTTGGCTCGATTATGTCAAAGCTGATAAATGCCTTTATTTCACAAGAAAGCACTTGGCTTACGACTGACCAGTTTCCCTAAAATTGTTTTCTGAATTCTTTGTGTTTTAATTATTTAAAGAAATAACCTGATTCTTAGCAAGCTTTTCTTGACAAAAACGTTCTTCCAGCTTTCCAGATGTGTAACATATTTGAATTAATGGTTCTTATTCAAGAAGTAACCCAGTGCCTATTGTCGCTTCCAAAAGAGGAGTGTGTGTGTGTGTGTGTGTGTGTGTGTCTGTACATGTGGGGGGTAAAGGGAAATGTAGAAAAAAAATTCTAAAGATAGGGGAAAAAATAAGTGATTTTTTAAGATTCTAACAGCATAATCTCAGAGATTATATCTGTCACTACAGTTTTGTCCCATAGATGTTCTATCAGTGACTTCAAGGTTGACACAATCTTCTTTCACAGAGCTTGAAACTCACACAAGGTGTCTACTGCAGAACACACATTGGAAAACATATTTTTATCGACTCTAAACAATAACAACAAGAAAACAAATAAACAAAGCAAAATAAAAAACCACCTGGTAACTTTCTTTGATAGAAAAATGTATATTTAAAAGTAAATCTCCCAATTCTGTTCCTCAAGCATGGGATCCCAAAATAAGTCTCAGAATTTTCTCTCCTTCTGTGCTCCATTTCAGTAGATTTTTACTCAGCCAGCAAAATCTCTGCAGCTTTTTTTTTTTTTTATCTCTTTCCCTTTAGTGGTCTCTAGTCAAAGATACTCCACTCAGAATAATCCACGAATTCACACTCTAATTCCAAAAATCTTTCTACAACATGATTGAATCTCAAGGTCCTTGAAGGACCCCACAATCACAATCCCAAATCTGTGACTAAATGCTTAGCTTTTATATTCAACAGACTGTAGTTATAAGGCTATTGTCTGTTTCACTCATTAACGTAAACCCTCCCTTATGATCTCATGCCTTTCCAACATTTTCAGATTTCTCTTCGATATTGTACTATTATTTATAACCTATTCCAGAAAACCAGCTGATAGAGGGGTAAATGTTTAAATAAATACTTGGTGTCGTTGAAAATTTATGGTGAAATGGAACCACTTTGCACCATTATTCAATTAAATAGAATTTATATTTCTGCATGTTTGAAACAGGAATCAACCAGTCATCTTTGTTTTTTAACTCAACTGCTAAGTTTATTCCTTACATTTCCTTCTGAAAACACCTATATACTTAGACCAAGCAGGACAGTTTTGTTTAGTAAATAACAATAAAATGAAATTGTGTATGTGTGTGTGTGTGTGTGTTTATAGAAAGTAGCCTAGGATATGCAATGGTAAATTATTTCCTGATGAGGCAAGCATTAACGTTTGTCATTTAAATCTTGACCTGGCCTATTTGTGATTGAGAGTTTAAAAATTTTTTTGCAAGATAAGACAGTAATACCATTTTACTACGTTAAAGACACCTATTAGTCATGTCCGAGGCAAATTGGGATTTATGACTCAGACATAATTCTTCCAAATATGCCTGCTGTTCATAAAAAGGCAGAGATCTATGACTCAAAAATAACACCAAGACAGAAATAATTTTGCACTTCGCTTTGCCACATTGACTTTCCTCTGGAATGTATGGCAAAATCTCCACGTTTTATGAATAGGCTCTTTTCAATACTACAGATGTGTATTTCCAACTTCTAAATCAAGCAAATCCCTGAGACAAATAAAACAAATGATCAACTCTGGCACAGGCAAGGGGATATGTATATATAAGAACTATGCATGAAAGATTGATGCGGACCCACACATACTTTTAAATGCCCCACTGCTGATGTTGACTGTGCTTTAAAGAGAAGGTTAAGAATGTCACGTATCACTTGAAAATGATTAAGTTGTTCTATTCATCTGACAGAGTCTCATTCCATATGATCAATTGTGGAGGAACAGCATAAAATTTTTGAGGGGAGGTGGAGAAGATACGGACAGAATGCAGCACAGAGAAAATAAGTACTTTTCCCTCGAATCTGTACAAATATTGCCAAGAGTATGGCAAATCATCATGCTTTGTGTACACTGGTTGCTCAAGGTAACTTAAATAAAGATTCCAAATTTCATTAAGGATGGCGGCAATACGATCCTCTTTTCTCTGAGGACTATCAAATCTTTCAACTTAAATATTTTGGGATTTTAGCAGGTATCAAAGATGGAAATGAAATATTGTCCCCAAGATACATTTTTGCCCTTGAAGAATGATCAGAGTTCTACTTCTGTTTATAAATTAAAAGCAAATAGATTTTCTAAACTCCAGTGGCAATAATTCTGTCATCACCCTGGTCTGCCTTTTTAAATCATCTATAAGAATCAATGACACCTGTTTTTCTCCCAGTGAAACATAAGCATTGTATTAGGTGAATATTAAAATATGGATCTTAAAAGGCACACATTTTATTATAACTAAATGATTTACTTAATATCCCATGCCAGGAATTGTCCAAAAGGGATTATTACATTAAAAAGAAAAACAACATGCACTTATAATGTTGTTGAAAACTATCACCATTACTAATTAGGCAAATTAATGTTATACTCTCAGTATGTTTCAAAATAAGAAATTTCTTCTTATTCCAAGAGTCCTAGGAAAGAATCCATGTTTTTTAAAAAAGTGATATTTGTTTTCTGAACACTCTTCTCTCCTATGTTGTGGTAGAGAGCCTCAAACAGTTGTATTTTTATCTTTAATTTCCCTCAGATTTTTCCAGGAAGTTTAAAAATTGGGTCAGATGAACAATCAGGCCTATGAGGGAAGGTCTTTCTCTGAATAAGGAGAGTAGACTGATTCAGTTCATGTTACTTGCTGCGCAATATCCAGCTTGCCTCTGTCAAAGTGTGGATTGAAATTTAATTTGATTTTAACACTGGATATCATATATTGGAAATATGATTGTCACCTGATGTTTATTCCCCCCAGTTCTTGCTTACAGATCCCTCATTTTGTCTGGGTTGACTGTGTGCCCAAGCCACATATAATGAATATGGTATCATATTATGTCTCCATCAATAATGACAGTCCTGTCAATCACCTGTCAGTTTTTTAATTTACCCAACTCCTCAGTAGCTTGATAGGAGGGTAACCCAGATAAAGTCAATGAGATAGTGGGGAATTCTGTTGGGGACATCCTAGAAAAGAATGTATTTTTCTAGTAAAAAGGGACAGATGATAATTGGTGATATTTCTTCTCCTCTTCTTTCTTCCTGGAACCTGAACATGATGCCTGGAGTTGCAGGGTCCATATTTTGACCATGAGGTCACATGCATTAGATCAAAACACAACATGGAAGAGTCAGTAGCCAGAAAAAAGTCTTTGTGCCCTGATGACATTCTCCGCAGCTACACTGTTGACAGCAACCATGATCTCTAGATTTTTTTTAAAGTGACAAAAATAAACCTTTACTAATTTAAGCCCATTACTTTGCTGTTATAAGCATTCCTGGCCTTTGGTTAGAAACTGAAACACAACGAACTTTACATAAACATAGTTATCTGAGGATGAAAGATAATGGTGATCTTTAACATGGGTATGGCAACTTATATAATATTCTTTTGGGTTCTTGTGGTGCCTGGGGGCTCAGTGGGTTAAGCGTCTGACTCTTGGTGTCGGCTCAGGTCATGATCTCAGGGTCCTGAGATGGAGCACCCCCTCCCCAGGCTCTGCACTCAGCAGGAGTCTGCTGGAGGTTCTTTCTCCTCCTCTGCCTCTGCCACTCCCCTCTGCCCCCATGTGCTCTCAATTTCTCTCTACTTAAATAAAATCTTAAAAAAAAATTATTTTGGGTTCTTGGACCCAATTCTAATGTGTGTGTCACCAAGCAATTCTTGGATACCAGCAGGGTATCTGAGAATTCAACTCAATTCTTACATTATATACCTGAAGATAGCCTCAGATTCCCCCAGGTCAAGGCTTCTGTCTTACAAGCTGCCGCCCCCTGCCTTCATTCGCCAGCCTAAGCCCAGGTTGTTCCCTGAGGTTCTGACTGACTAGCTATAAATCTGAGGTTCCCACCATCTCCTCCTGGGGTTCAGTTAATTTGCAACAGCAGCTCACAGAACTCAGAGAAATATTTTGTTTACTAGACTACCAGTTTACTATAAAAGGAGATATAACTCAGGTATAGCCAGATGGAAGAAATGCATAAGGCAAAGTATGAGAAAAGGGTACAAAGCGTTCATGCCTGTTCCGGCTTTTCCACCACCCCTCAGACTCCACAGGCTCATCACACACGCTCTCCGAACCCTGTCCTCCCGGATTGCGTGCAGGCTTCATTACTTACGTATAGCTGATTCAGTCTTCGGCCACTGGTGATTGATTCGACCTACAGCCTTTCTTGCCTTCAGCAGAGATCAAGGGGTGGGACTGAAAGTTCCAACCCGCTAATCACAGGGTTGGCTCCCCAGGTAACCAGTCCCCACCCTTAGGTGCTTTTCAAAGGTCACCTCATTAATATAACAAAAGGACACTTTTTAACACTCCTTTCCCTTAAGAAATTCTAAGGAATTGGGAGTTGTGAGCCAGGAACCATAGAGAAGACCAAATACATATGTGAAATACATATTTGGATATAAAGAATATATATTTGGTCATTGGAATGATCAAATGTATATATATATGTGTATATATGTATTTCTTATAAATCACAATATTACACATGTAAATAGAAAATAACTGTTTTGCTGCTACTTGTCTCTGTCAAATATTAAATCGATATGCAAAATTAAATTTTCTATTTAAAACAAAAATAAATTATAACAGTGTGTCAAGAACATACTTATTATAGGAATTAAAAATGAGGTAAGATTGGATATACAAAGTGAATGACTTTCAAACAAACAAAAAAACAAAGCAAAAACTCTGTGACACTTGGTTTATCCTGACCTTAGATGAGAGAGAACAGGATAGACACCATTAGTATCTCCTTACTTCTGAGTTTTATTTTTATTTTTATATATATTTTTAAGATTTTTATTTATTTATTTGTCAGAGAGAGAGAGAAAGAGGGACAGAGTGAGAGAGAGAAAGAGCACAAGTAGGGGGAGCAGCAGGCAGAGGGAGAAGCAGGCTCCCTGCTGAGCAGGAGCCTGATGCAGGACTTGGTCCCAGGATCCTGGGATCATGACCTGCGCTGAAGGCAGCTGCTTAACTGACTGAGCCACCCAGGAGTCCCTATCCTTACTTCTGAGTTTCAATAATCAGCTAGAAGCTTTTTCTATATAAATACAAAAGGAAAAAGGAAGGAATATTATACCGTATTATTTTGTACATAAGATAAACAAGTGTAATATGGTATTTCTCTTTTTTTCAAGGATATTTTTGGGGAAAAAATGAACTATTCAGGTTTTTTCCCCTAAGGAAAACTTTTTCATGTAAATATAATGCACCATAGACCAGACTCTAGTCTGTAATTATAAGTTGTGAATATACAGCCATAATCTACTGTCTTTGCAAAAAACATAAACTCTAAAAATAAATATCAGATCAGTAAATGTATGGTATACAACCAGTGATAAATACAGCGCATGTACTAGTAAATAAGTCCTATACCATATTCGTGGTATGAGAAAAAATGAGAATTGTGAATATTGTATAATATTGGTAACTCAAGAACTATCCCCAATAAAAATATATTTTTACTGTATTTTTATGCAGCACATACAGTCTACACAAAAATATCATTTATTTATTTTTATTTTTTTATTCTTTTTCTTTTTTTTTCTTTTAAGATTTTATTTATTTATTTGACAAAGAGAGAGACACATCCAGCGAGAGATAAATAAAGCAGGGGGAGTGGGAGAGGAAGAAGCAGGCTCCTAGTGAAGGAGCCTGATGTGGGGCTCGAACCCAGAGCACCAGGATCACGCTCTGAGCCGAAGGCAGATGCTCAAATACTGCGCCACCCAGGCGTCCCTCTATTCTTTTTCTTTTAAGATTTTATTTACTAATTTGAGAGAAAGAGAGAGATAGCAAGAGAGAGCACAAGGAGGGGGAGGGGAAGAAGGAGAGGCAGGCTCCTTGCTGAGCAGGGAGCTCAATCTCAGGACCCTGGGATCATGACCTGAGCTGAAGGCAACCACTTAACCAACAGAGCCACCCAGGCGCCCCAAAAATATCATTTAAACTTGGTAAAAATCAAGGTACCGAAGTTGCATAATTGTTATATAGTCATAATGAGGAGTCATCAAGACCACCCCTAGATTTGATGATTTGATAAGAGGACTCAGTACTCAACATATTATTGTACTCACGGCTACGATTTATACAGTAAAAAACAAAACAAAACAAAAAAACAAAAAAAAAAACAAAAAAAAGCAAAAACAAAGCAAAATGAACAAAAGGGAAAGGCACATTGGGTAATGTTCAGAAGTCAGTCATAAGCTTCCCAAAGTCATTTCCCAGTGAAGTCACACAGGACACTCTTATTAATTTCCCCAATTGCAAGGAGCAATGGGGAGTAGTGGCAACAGGGTGTAAAATGTTGTATACCAGGGAGGCACACTGAGGCTCAGTACCCAGGGTTTTCACTGGGGGTTGACCACAGGTACCGTAGGTGTACCAACATTCCAGACTCCCAGAAGGAAAGCAAATGTTCGGTATCATCCACAGTGTTTGTATAGACAGTTTAGCCATACTGAGTCTTTCTTACCTGTTCTGGGAATAATTAGAACCCTCAGAAGTTCAAGTCCCAGGGAACCAGCCAAGGACCAAACCTGTAAGTAGGCCTGTCAAAGAACAATCAAGCCAGGTCTGTTAAATCTTTTCTGTACAATAGCCAAACAAATACCTAAAAGCAAAATCTAAAGCATTAATTTTTAAGAGAAATTCCAATACCATTCCCATACGTGTAATAAATCATGTGTATTTTGAATATTTGGACATTAGGTTCCAAAAAAACTGAATTAATACCAACAGTACCCTGTATCCAATTACTATCATAGTAATACATCGAATCGCCAACATGTAAAAATATATCATGAAAGTTTTAGTCTTCACCATAAAAACCTAGAAAGTTCTCATCTTAAAACAACATAATTATCTTTAATAGCTAGACGTCAAAATGACTCACTTCTTTTCATTAATTACTCTTTGGTAACTCTATTTATTAACACTTTCTTGTGTTATAACCACACATTTCATTGAGTCAATAAAATCGTAAATATTATTTGCTATTAGATAAGCCTATTTATTATTTATTTATTTATTTATTTATTTATTTATTTATTTATTTAAGAGGGAGGGAGAGAGAGAGAGAGAGTGTTCAGGAGCAGAGGGAAGGAGCAGAATCAGATTGCCCTCTGAGCAGGGAGCCCAACATGGGACTCAATCCCAGGATCATGACCTGAGAGGTAGGCAGATGCTTAACTGACTGAGCCACCCAGGCACCCTAGATAAACCAAATTTACCTCTGTGTTACTTCTTAAAACACATCTTAAAACATCTTCTATTGTGAGATATAATTTACACATACACCATTGACCCATTTAAACTATACATTTTAGTGGTTTTTCATATATTTACAGAGTTCTGCAACCATTACAACAATTTTAAATAATTTCCTCACCCCAAAAGATCCTCATGCCAATCAGTAGCCTTTACCCGTTATCTCCCCAGTGTCCAAACGCCTAGACAACCAGCAATCACTAATCTACTTTCTGTCTTCGTAGATTTACCTATTCTGGGCATTTCATGTAAATTGAATTACACAGTTCAGTGTCTTTTGTGTTTGGGTTCTCTCCCTTAGCATAATGATTTTAAGGTTCAGATGTAGACGTACCGTATTCTTTTGTAATGCTAAATAAAATTCCATCGTAAGAATATGCTACGTTTTATTTATCCATTAGTTGGGTTATTTTTACTTTTTGGTGAGTATCATCGATGCTACTATGAACATTTCTGTGCATGTTTTTGTGGTGATGTGTATTTTCATTTCTTGAGTATTTGTGGATCATATGGTAACTTTATTAAGAACGTTCTGAGGAACTGCCAAATTGTGTTACAAAACCATTTTTTATTCCCACCAGTTGTGTATGAAGTTTGCAATTTCTCTGAATCCCCACCCTTACTGGTTACCTGTCTTTTTTTTATAGCTATCCTAGTGGGTGTAAAATATTATTTCATTGGGCTTTGGTTTGCGTTTTTCTGACTGCTAATGATGTTGGACCGTTTTTCATATGTCTATTGGCTATCTGTATACCAACTTTGGAGAAATATTTTTTCTGATTCCATGAGTTGTCCTTTGACTTTCTTAATGGTGTCCTTTCAAGTACAAAAATTTTAATTTTGACAGTTTATCTTTCTTTCTCCCTTTTTATTTTACAGGTAATTTTAGTATCATATCTAATAAGGCTCATTGCCTAACCCAAGATCACAAAGAGTTATTTCTATGTTTTCTTCTAAGAGCTTTATTGTTTTGCACTTTACTTTGAGGTATATATCCATTTTGACTTTGTGTATGATGTGAAATAATTTTTTGTATGCCTGTTAAGATTCTTTTGCATACGGATATCCAGATGTCCCAGCATCAGTGGTTGAAAAGACTATTCTTATCCCATTGAATTGTAGAGCACTCTTGTCAAAAATCAATTGACAGTACACGTAAGGCTTATTTCTAACTCTCAATTCTACTCTTTGGTCTCTATGTCTATCCTCCTACCAGCACCAAACTGTCTTAAATACTGTAGTACTATCATAAAGTTTAAAGTCAGCAAGTGCATATTTTTCAACTTTGTTCTTTTTCAAAATTGTTTTGACTCTTCGGGGTATCTTACATGTCCCTATCATTATTAGGATCTACTTGTTGGATTCTGCAAAAACACGCCAGTAGTAATTTTGATGGGTTGTAGATTTCATCTGTAGATCAGTTCAAACTGTTGTGTACCCTGCAATCTGGCTGAACTCATTTATTAGTTGCAATGGTTTTATAGTAAATTCCTTAGGATTTTCTATATACAAGACCTTGTCATCTGAAAATAGAGGTAGATTTGCATCCTCCTGTCCAATTTGGATGACCTTCCTACTTTGTCCGACCTGGCTGTCCTAGGTAGGACCTCCAATACAATGTTGATTAGAAGTGGTCAGAGTGGCCATCTTTGCCTTACTGCTGTATTCAGAGGGAAAGCATTTAGGCTTTCACATTGAGTGTGGTATTAGCAGGTTTTTCATAAATGTCCCTTGTTAAGTTGAGGAATTTTTCTTTTATTCCAATTGTGTTTTAATCATAAAGAGCTGTTATATTTTGTCAAATGCTTTTCCTTCACCTATATCCCCCTTTATTTTATTGGTGTTGCATATGACATTATTGATTTTCACATGTTAAAACAATCTTTCATTCTTCAGATAAATTCCATTTGGTATTTAATCCTTTTTAATATGTTGCTGTGGATTTGAGTATTTTTGTGTCCATTTTCATAAGAGACATTGGCCTGTACTTTTGTTTCATGTTCATTTGTCTGGTTTTGGTATGAGTCATACTGGTTATATAGAATGAGTCGAAAAGTGTTACCTCCTCTTATATTTTTGAAAGATTTGGGGAAATATCTTTATTAGTTCTTGTTCAAAGGTTTGGTAAAATTTACCAAAGGAGCCATCTGGGCTTGGACTGTCTTTTGTGGGGATTTTTTAAAAAATAATTACGAACTCAATCTGTTTACTTATTTGAGGCCTGTTCAGATTTTCTATGTTCTGCTCAGATTTTCTAATTCTTCCTGAGGCAGTTTCAGTAGTGTGTGTATTTCTGTAAATGAGTTCATGTCATCTCGGTGATCTACTTTGTTGTCTGATGGTAGGCATACAGCTGTCTCATCCTGTTATTATGATTTTTATTTGCATACCATCAGTGGTGACTTCCCTCATTTCATTCTTTCTAAAGATTTACAAACTTTGTTGACCCTTTCAAAAAACCAACGTTTGGTCTTATTGATTTTTTCAATTGTTCTTCTATTCTCTAGTTCACTAATTTCTGATCTAATCTTAATAATTGCATTGCTTTTGCATGCATGGTGTTGCATGTTAAGGTAGCATGCTAGTTTTAAAAGAGTTTGCTCTTTTTATTCATAGTCATTTATAGTGGAAGGTTGGGGTATTGATTTAAGAATTTGTCTTCTTTAGGGATGCCTGGGTGTCTCAGTTGGTTAAGTGTCCAACTCTAGATTTGGCTTGCACATCCCCATCTCAGGGTTGTGAGATCAAGCCCCATGTAGGGCTCTGCTCAGGGCATGGAGCCTGCTTAAGATTCTCTTTCTCTCTCTACCTCTTCGACTCCCCCGTCTCTCTCCTTCTCAAAAAAAAAAAAAAAATCTTCATTAATATAAATGGTCACTACTATAAATTTCTCTTTAAATGCTGCTTTACCTGCATCCTCTAAGCTTTGCTATTTTGTATTTCCATTTTAACCCATTTCACACTATTTTCTAATTCCTCTTATGATTTCTTTGTTGAGTCATTGGATTTTTATTTATTTTTATTTTTTAAAATGATTTTATTTATTTATTTGACAGAGAGAGAGAGCACAAGCAGTCAGAGTGCAGGCAGAGGGAGAGAGAGGAGGAGAAGCAGGTTCCCTGCTGAGTAGAGAGCCTGACCCAGGGCTCCATCCCAGGGACCTGGGATGATGACCTGAGCCAAAGACAGACACTTAACTGACTGAGCCACCTAGGTGCCCCGAGTAATTGGATTTTTAAGGGTGCATTGTTTAACTTCCACATATTTGTGAAATTCTCAAATTTCTCTTTGTTACTATTTCTAATTTCATTCCATTGTGGCCACAGAACTTCACATGAATTTATTGTGACTTGTTTTATTACTTATCCTGGAGAATTTTCTTATGAGTGCTTGAGAAGACTGTATTAGGCCTTTGTGTATGAAGCAACAAAGATCAAAACCAAAAGTTTTTTTTTCTTTTAAACAAAGAAGGGACAGAAGTAAGAATAATAATTGTATTAAATTCCAGAAAAATGTGCAATGAGAGGAAGAGAAAGATTATTGGGCAATTGGGCAGGTGAGAGTTCTATGAATCTTGGATGTAATCATGGTTTTTGATGATACTAATCTGTGTCTGCCGAGAAGGATAATATGATGTCATTATTGGAGATTGACTAGAAAAGCAGGTCAGTTGGGTGGTTTTTCTGGAGATTTTGTTTGCCTGTAAAACACATTTAACAACTGAATGGTGAAACCACTGGAAATTTCCACCACCTGATTTGACTAGAGTGGGAAGCTCAGACAGTGATTCCTAATAATACAGGGTCTCAGTGCCAAAGATTTCTATTTCCACGTGGAGTGTTTCATAACCATACAGCAGGGAACCAAAGAGAGCTAACCTTTCAAAACCTGGTAGAAAGGAGCAGACCTTCTTGACTAATAGGAAACACCTATTGGCCTTTAACAAGAAATGGGTCACTTTTTATGAGGTGACAATGCTGTTTCAATATTGATTTCCTTAAGTCTTTTGGTGTAACAGTTTGGTGTATTCATATGTATTAAGGATCGTATTGGATGTTCTGAACCTTGGGTACAGAAATATCAATAATCTCTGGATATATTGTTTGCCATTGCTTTAAAGTTTCATTACAAGCACTATTTGATCCTCCCTATCAAAATAGTAAATACTGGTGTGCAGAAGTTTATGGTAACCCATCATCCAGAAGTTCATTCTAGACCACCAATTACTGCTACATTTATGGCCTTCAATTAGCAAGACTGTGGTGTGGGGGAAGGAAGGGTACAAGAGTGGTTGGAGGAAAGCTGACTTAGACTTTGAAGGCAGATCCGTTTCCTTTTTTTTTTTTGTCTTAAATTTTTTTTTATTTGAGTATAGCTGACAATGTTAAATTAGTTTTAGGTGTACAACGTAGTGATTTGACAAGTTTCTACATTATGCTATGATCACAAGTGTAGTTACCATCTGTCACCATACAATGCTATTTCAATATCGTATCATAGGTTATATTCCTTATACTGTTCCTTTCATTACTGTGTCTTATTCATTCCATTACTGGAAGCCTGTATCTCCTGTTCTTCACACATTTTGCCAATCTCTCTACATCCCTGGCAACTATCAGTTTGTTCTCTTATTTATAGGTCTGATTCTGTTTTTTGTTTTTTATTCATTTTTATTTAGATTCCACATATGAGTGAAATCATATGGTATTTGCCTTTTTCACTCTAACTTATTTCACATAACACTCACTAGGTCCATTCATGTTCTTGCAAATGCCATCATCTCATCCTTTTTTATGGCTGTGTAATATGCATATTATATATATATATCCATTTATATTTAATATCCATATATATATCCATTTATATTTAATATCCATATATGTATTCCTTATCCATTTCTCTGTTGATGAACACTTAGAATGCTCCCATATCTTGTCTATTATAAACTGCTACAATAGACACAGGAGTGCACATATCTTTTTGAATTAGTATTTTTGTTTTTTGTGTGTAAATGGTAGTGAAATTATTGGATCATATGGTATTTCCATTTTTAATTTTTTGAGGAAATCCATACTGTTTTCCACAGTGGCTGTACCAATTTACATTCCCACTAACAGTGTACAAGGTTTCCTTTTTCTCTACATCATCACCAACACTTTTCTTTTTAGAGGTGGGGGAAGCAGGGAGAGGGGCAAAGGGAGAGAGAGAGAGAATCTTCAGCAGGTTCCCACCCAGTGCAGAGCCCAACACGGGGCTTGATCTCACAACCCTGAGATCATGACCAGAGAGGAAATCAAGAGTTGGATGCTTAACTGACTGAGCCACACAGGCATGCCATCACCAACACTTTGTATTTCTTGTCTTTTGGGTTTTATCCATTCTGACAGGGGTAAGGTAATATTTCATTGTGGTTCTGATTTGTATTTCCCTGATGATTTGTGATTTTGAGCATCTTTTCATGTGTCTATTGGCCATCTGCAAGTCTTTGGAAAAATGTCTATTCAGGTCCTATGCCTAAAAAGAAAGCAGACCTACCTTTCTTTCCTCCTTCCTCCTTCCCTTCCTCCCTTCCTTCCTTCCTTTCGTCTTTCCTTCCTTCCTTCTTTCCTTCCTCCCCTCCCCTCCCCCCCTCCTCTCTTCTTTCTTTCTTTCTTTCTTTCTTTCTTTCTTTCTTTCTTTCTTTCTTTCTTTTTCCTGGAACACATGTTCATAGGGAAATACACCCAGGCTCCACGATCTCAGACACCCTGAATCCTGGTCTTTGCTAAATGGAGCTAATCTTGTCTAAGATTTTAAGCACGCTGTAAATCCAGGAGTACTTAAGGAGCAACTGGATGGATAAGCTTGCAGGTAGAAAACTTCAGTGATTCTGGCTGAATGTGGAGAGAAAAAGAAGGTTTGACATGGAATATCTTTTCAGTTTATATCAAAGAAATCATTTAAGTATATTTTCAACTTTGAATAATGCCCATCTTCCTAGTATTGCTAATTCTCAGTTTATTTAAATTCCATAATCCTCCTCAAAATGAAGCAAATATAATATCTAAGCAACACAAAGAGTTATCTATTGTTGACCTCTCTTTAAGATGTACACTTGGAATGCCAGTGAAATACAATCAGTTTGCTAAGTTTGATGCATTATTTGTTACACTTATGAAAATGTGCTCTTTTTTTAGGGTGTGCAATATTTCCCTTTTTTATAGCACCTTGTAAGGTTACCTCTCCAAGAATTTCCATAGTAAATACTATGTGTGTGTTGATTGGTATATTAGTCTGTTCAAGCCGACAAAAGAGAATAGCACTGGCTGGGTGGGTGGCTTAAATGACAGAAATTTATTTTCTCACAGTTCTGAAGGCTGGGAGTCTGAGAACAAGGTGCCAGCCAGGTTGGGTTCTTATGAGGCCTCTCTTCCTGGTTTGCAATGGCCTCCTTTTCACTGTGTCTTCACATGGCCTATTTTCTGTGCACTCTCAGAGAGGGAGAGGGGGAGGAGGGAGCTCTGGTGTCCTTTTCTCTTCTTTTAAGCACATCGGTGCTATTGGATTAGGGCTCTACCCTTATGACCTCATTTAGCTATAATCACCTGCTAGGAGTCCTTATCTCTAAATACAGTCACATGGTGGTTAAGCCTCAACATGTGAGTATTGGGGGACACATAATTCAATTCATAATAGTATGTATAGATAGAAGCTCCTCTGTAGGTCAAGGGCTACAGTGTTTCTCAATGGCAGGGAAATAGGAAGTTCCTGATAAAATCTGGTGGAAGGAATGGAACAGATACAGAGAAAGAGTGAAATCCACAAATATGTACTAAGCTGGTGAAACAACTAAATCATAAATTTCTGAAAGCTAGGTCATGTTATTTTAAAAACATTTTCATTTAAATTAGATAATTGCACTTATACTAAAATTATATATGTAAAATGAAAGTGTTACAAGCGTAAGGGTTCTTCAGGGTAGGCAAACCTCAACTTGAGACAGCAGAATGACACAGAGGCTAAAAATGAGTCAATGTAGAATTAGTGGAAAAAATGATTTCCAGATCACAGGAGATTGATCTCTTTATTTGGACTCAATCTGGAATATTTGTTCAAGACCAGGGGAATGAACTAAGGGCAACAAGCCATTGGTCTCTTGAATGTCCCTGGTACCTGGATGGCGTTCAGTAGAAAGCTGGTGGTAAGACTGAGCTAGCCCCTTAGAGGGTGGCAAAGTCTCCCAATTGATTACAGCAGTACTGATGTGTGAAGCTCTTTAGCTAGGCTCCAATCAAAAAAGCAATCCCCTGGATCAGAAAATGCCCCCTTTTGCAGAGTTGATGGGTGATTCTCAGAATTAATGTCAACTTCCTTATAAAATTGTGCTCTGCTGGAACACTTTCCTAAGTGCTTGACCCAGGCTCTCCTTTTTGTGGGTCATTGAAAGCTTGAGTGATGGTGTGCTTTTCAATGTTTCTCTGCTTGTAAGGTATTCACAGCAAACCTTATTGCTACTGGTACATAGTCATGCCTTTTGCATGTCAGTCAGGAACAAACTAGACTATATCCAGACTAGGAAGGAGTGTGGAATGATTAAAACAAAACAAAACAACAACAAAAAAAAAAAAAAAAAAAAAGAGAGAGAGAGAGAGAGAGAGAGAGAAAGACACATGGAATGTCTAACCTGAATTAGAGGAGACAAAATAAGAGGATGATAGCTTTAAATATGAAAGGGCTAGCATTTGCAAGAAACAACTGCTTTAGATGGCAGAACTGGGAACAGGAGTTGAAAATGAAGAGGAGGCAGTTTTCAGCTCAATTAAGGAGGAACTTTCCAATGTTAGAGTTGTTCATTAATTTAATGATCTGCTTGAAGAGTTCCTGATGTGGGATATTCTCAAGCATAGGCTAGATGACAATTTGATAGGGAAATTTGGAAGAGACTCATGGTGGATTGGAGTTTTAGCTAAGGGTCTTGGAGATTCAATTCTGTTTATTCTGAGTACTCACAGTGACTCAAAGAAGGCTAACACTTTGCATGGAAATGACCATAGGGAACTAATTAATCCAATCATTCATTGACTACTGTTCTAAGAGGTACCAGGAATGTATAGTAGACTACTAAGGATTATTTACATGCCTTTGATTAATAGGTTACATATAAAGAAATATCTGCAACCAACTTAAGGCTTGAAAATAGTGGTTTATCTCTACATATTTTAAAATTCACATGCTCAAACTGATTTGTATGAGATTTATAGTTTTTCTGGTGAAATATACAGTAAGCAAAGATAAAAACCAGTTCATCCCTTCTCTAAAACTTAACAAACACAGGATAATTGGCCATTGCATTAATATATTTCAGTTTTCCCTTTTAGTAGAGAATCTTTAAAAGCAGGAGCATATCTATTTCTTTTTGTATTTTTAGCACCCAGGCTTTTAATCAGCGCTCAATAAATGTCACTTGAATTGAACTGAATTGATCCATAATCTGTGCTATCTTCTTAACAGATATAATTTATTATATCAATATTATTAACAAAAATAAGGAAATAGAATCAGAACTACAAGCACTGCACACTTGAACAGCAAAAGTATTTTGTGTCATATAATTGGTAAAATTCAGACTCACCTACGTCAATACCGTTATTAACTCTTCAGTACTGAAAACAGCTGCGGGCTACAGAAAATAATTTACTCTGAAAAACAATGAGAAATTTCAGAAAGATTATCAGGAAAGGAGTGATTTTAGCTTAAAACCAAACAGTGGGGGCGCCGGGGTAGCACAGTCGTTAAGCGTCTGCCTTCAGCTCAGGGTGTGATCCCAGCGTTCCGGGATCTAGTCCCACATCGGGTCCTCCACTGGGAGCCTGCTTCTTCCTCTCCCACTCCCCCTGCTGTGTTCCCTCTCTCTCGGGCTGTCTCTCTGTCACATAAATAAATAAAATCTTTAAAAACAAAAACAAAAACAAACAGTGGATCCAAGGAATTATGGAACAAATATCTGAAAGCAGAATAGTTCTTGTGACTTACTCTCTGTTAATTGATATTTGGCCGCATTGTGCTATGTGTGTGTATGTGTGCTAACACCTACTGAGCTCTTACAAACCATCAAATAATTTAGCTGTCCCTCCTGCAGAGCTGTTGCTGAACACAGAAAGTTTTCCATTGCGTTCAGTTACCATCGCAATAGAGCTGTGAGCTTGGGCATTTGTTGAATCGTCCACACTCTCAGGACAACGTACTTGGCTGGAGCATCACAGGTACATTTTTAGCAAAAGAAAATATTTCAGTGATCACGAATATTGTCCTTTTTTTTCATTGCTTTTTTTTTTAAAGTTTAAAGTTAAAAACAAAAACAGCTTACATTTTAATTGAGGCATAAGGCTATATTAAGAGAAAAAAAACAAACCTCTATGTGAAATGTAGCTTAAAATAAATATTTGATCATTACTCAATGTTCTAAAACTCCTGATGAGATGTGGCAATTTATTTAGAGTCAGTACAAAAATGCAAGTAAAACCTCCTATTCCAGAAACTAAGATAAAGATACAAGGAATAAATAAGCTTGTTTTTGTTTTCTTAACACCTTTTTCCTACACAAATGAGAAAGATTGTTTTTGGCATTTTTTTCTTTCCAAGTTCCTTCTCATTTTTTAGCTAAGCAAATCTCTGGTAGCCAGGCAACTACATGCTGGCCACGTTGGACTGTGCATATTCCTGCACAGGGACTTAAGAGAATCAAACAGGTGGCTTTCCCATTGGTGAGTGTATTATTTGCTGCTACTGCCATAACAAAATGCCGTAGACTGGGTATTTTAAACAACAGAAGCCTTTTCTCACAGTGCTGAAGCCTAGAAGTCTGAGATCAGGGTATGAACAAGTTTGATTTCTTGCTGAGGTCACTCTCCTTGGCTTGCAGATGCCCACGTTCTCACTGTGTCTCAAATGGTCTTTCCTCTGTGTACTCGTCTGTCCCATGGCTCTGGGCATCCACATCTCTTAAAACAACACCAGTCAGTTGGATTAGGGCCCACCCTAAAGACTTTGTTTTAACCTAATCATTTCTTTAAAGGCTCTATCTCCAATGCAGTCACGTTCTGAGGTACTGAGGGTTAGGGCTTCAACACAGGAATTTTGTGGGGACACAGTTCAGCTTGTAACATGAGCTACCATATTTAAGAAGGAGAAATCTGGTTAATTATTATGTTTAATACTTTTTTATAAATGTAAAATTGTACACTTTTGGCCATGAGCTAGAAAGTCTCCGGGATTATGAAGACTGAGGTAAGAAAGCTAAAATAACAATTTGGAAAGTACCCTAAAAGTGATCAATGGAGGAGAAAGTATCCTTACCATTTTAGATGTCATGAATCAGGTGAAGTATATTAGAAATAATTGGATTTGTGTCACATGACATTTTTAGATCTTTTATACCACCTCCTTGACTTAATTTTGTTATATGATGTTTTCAATTATTAAAACTTTTTCCAAACAATGTAATTATACATCCAATAAGAGAGAAAGGTATACAATGTCCAATACTTCAAATGTCCCCAGGCTTTTAAAGAATAACAGCACATACAAACATCTAAGAAACTAAAATCAATTACTTGAAAAAATGTAAGAAAGACATGCTTCGAGGGCATTA
This sequence comes from Ursus americanus, assembly GCF_024610735.1. NCBI lineage: Eukaryota > Metazoa > Chordata > Mammalia > Carnivora > Ursidae > Ursus > Ursus americanus. The sequence continues at coordinate 47,126,076 of NC_142141.1, read as the reverse complement.
TTAAATCAAGCCTACTATATTGATATCAGGAATCCCATCAGATAAGAAAGTCACAAGGGTGTGTGTTCCAACAAGATAAAACCTAAGAATGTTAGAAGATAAGTATAGGTCTTATATTTCAGAATCTAAGACAGTCTATCCCAATTACTGGCTGCTTTATTCTCCTTTGAATACAATAGGAATCCACAAAAGTGGAGAACACAGCATTCACCTCATTTTGTCCCACACTAGGAACAGATGAATAGAAATGCCAAAAGCAATGAGAAGGAAAATTACACAACATGCCCCTTATGAATATCTGTAAAACTGCCCAGCGTCTTGGAGCACACATAAGTGAAATATAATGAGTAGGAACAAACAATACATATACAATCTCATGAATATGCCATTTGGGAAGGTGGAAAGGGTTTCAAAGCTGGAAACAGCATTGGCTTGACCCTGCTTCCCCTCAAACGACAGTTCTACTTCTTCCCTACCATATATGATAGCATTTCTTATTTGCAAACACATGGTGTACACCCACTATCTCTGTTTTTAAAAAATGCTTATTTTGCAAAAGTCATTATCGTACATGTCCATACACAAAGAAAAATTATTCAAATAATACAGTACTGTATCATACATAAAATCTAAGCTTCCCACCTTCCCTCCCTTCATGTCAACCTCAGAGGAATTTTTCTGCATTTTAAAATGTATTGTATATATGTCTAGATAGGTCTGAATAATCTCTTTATAACCCTATTTCTTAAAATGGCAAACGTGTACAAAATATATTGACTTATTTTGAAAGGAAGGAAATTCAGCACACTTACACTCCCCATAACTTTTTCCCAGTTTTTAGTACCCTCAAATACAGTTTATTACATAGGATATCCATATGCACATATCTGCATCTATAAATAAATGTTTTCGTATTGCTCTCAGTGGATATATTTATGTATTTTCAGATTTACTAAACCTTTTCCTGGTACATATGAGAAATGTTCCCAATTCTTGACCTCACCCTGTATCAGTGACCTTATTATGTGAATTTGTAGTTACTCTTGTCAGGAGATGGCATATATCCCTCCAAATCTTGAATCTGGGTCTGGACGCTCTATGGTCCATAGAATGTGGTAGAATTTATGGTGTGCCAGTTTGGAGTGTAGATCTCAAAGTTTTGTGCTTTCCTGATATTTCTTTTGGACAAGAAGTTCATCATGAGAGTAAGTCTGGCAAACATGCTGGATATGAAGGACCTTGTGGAGAAGAGCTCAGTTGTCCCAGGTGACACTATATCTGACCAGCTTAGAGTCAAACCCTAATATTTAAGAGGGTCCAACCAAGATCAGAAAAGTTGGCTACTTGACCCGCAGTTGTTCTAGGGAGCCCAGTCACAAGCAGAAAAATGTGAGTAAAAATCAATATTTGTGTGTGGTAACACTAAAGCTTGGGTGGTTACTTCTTATGAAGAAGCATCCCTAAAATTGATAACTGCTCTATGCTCATTGTCTTTCTTTCCTCTTTTCAATTTCCCTATATTTCTCTATAATCATGATAAAGCACTTCTAAATGTTTTTAAGGTCTAATTTCACCCTAGAGTGTGTTTTCATTGCACATGAGGGTTACTTCCATTCTTCTTGGAGTCCAAGCTTCTTCCTTTTTGAATTGTTGTTTTGTTTTGTTTTGTTTTTATTGAATACATTTTCAGGCAGTTTTTCGCAGAATTTTAAGTGAGATTCACTGGGTTTTCCCATAATAAAAAAGTCTTCTTTTTACCATTATACTATATTGCTATGTTGGATGATTATATTATTCTAGATTTCAAATAATATTCTGATGATTATTAAAATAATGCTTTTTTTCTCATGTTTAATATTCTTTTTTGATAAATTATTTAAGGTTATTCTGACAATTAATTAATATAACTAAATTCATGATTTCTGGGGGCTTTTGTAATCTGCTCTTTATCTTAAATCTCAGGGAATATCATGAGGATTTGTTTGGTTTGTATTTTTTTGTCTTCATTCATCGAAGTTGGTCTTGGGTAAGATTTTCAGTCCACATAATTTTTCTTTATCCTCAGTTTTGTTTTCTAAGATTTTATTTATTTACTTGAGAGAGACAGAGAGCACATGTGCAAGAGAGAAGGAGCATGAGCAGGGGGGGAGGAGGGCAGAGGGTTCCCCAGTGAGCAGGGGGTCCATCCCAGGGCTCCATCCCAGGATCCCTGGGATCATGACCTGAGCTGAAGGCAGACACTTTACCGACTGAACTACCGAGGAGCCCCAGTTTTTTGTTTGTTTATTTGTTTTTTAATAGTGTGCTTTTCTCTCTATTAAAAAATATTTTCTACTCCTAGAAATTATATGATTTTTTTTTTGGCTCTGCTGGATTAATCTGCAATATTTATTTAGTTCTCTTTTCCAGATTTTTTTTTTCTTCCCTTTTCCCCCCTTTCTCCCTATTCGGGAATTTTTTCTTTATCCTTTGTTGATTTTGTATGGAATACTTTCTTTCATCAATTATCAATTAATTTCTGTTTTTTGTCTTTTTTTTTTCTTAGCCCAGATTATATTATAAAAGCAAATAAGATCTCATTGAAAATAATCATCGATTTTCTACTTTCTTGTTGAATCTTGGATAATTTTTTCTCTGTGTTATTTATTCTATTTGTTGACTCTGATATTTTGTTTTATATTATTTTATGGTTATAACTATATGTGAGTCATATTCATTAGATAGGTTGTTTTTGCAAATATTCTCTGAATTTACTGCTGTCTAATTTCTGGTTAGAATGGGTCAAGAGGAATTCACATTAGTATGTATAAGAAGAGTATAAGTAAGATAAGAAATCACTCCTTTCTCTGCCAAAATAATAACAGTTCTACTCAAGGAATATAACTCATACTTTGGGGGCCTCAGAGTTGGACAAATTAAATATACATTTAAATTCTTTTTAAAGATTTTATTTATTTATTTGACAGAGACAGCCAACGAGAGAGGGAACACAAGCAGGGGGAGTGGGAGAGGAAGAAGCAGGCTCACAGCGGAGGAGCCTGATGTGGGGCTCGATCCCAGAACGCTGGGATCACGCCCTGAGCCGAAGGCAGATGCTTAACGACAGCGCCACCCAGGCACCCCTAACATTTTTTTTATTTTGGAACAAAGCCTTTACCGCACATAGAGTTATGGGAAAATTGGGTAGAGCTGACCAATCCACTCAACTGTGGCAAGATTAATCATCTAGTCTATGAACCTGATTAGTAACACTTTCCTCACACTTGTTCTTGGTTTATACTGACTAGGTCACTATGAAGAAGGGAAGTATTGAGGGATATATAACATGAATATAATGCTTCAATATGAAAAATGAACATCTCACATAACCATTTCAACACTCTCTTCTCTAAACTCTGAGCTCCTATATCTGTCATTATGATTATATCTGCCATTCATCCTTCAGTAATCCATCTAAATCTTTGTCTGCTGAAACCCAACCTCCTTCCCGCAGTCAGTGAGTGCCTTGTGTAAAGTTTTGCTTTTCAGGAAGGGCAGAAAGAAAATGTGTGTGCTCACTCTGCCATTTTCCCTCAGAGTCATATTCTCTATTTAACTCTTGGTCATCTGAACTCTACCCACAGCACTCTACAATGCCTCGCTTTACTTTTATACTGACTCAGAGATTTCTCCCCATTGTGGTATACAAGAAATGACTCCTCCCTGTTCAAAAATACTTACTGGGAGTGCCTGGGTGACTCAGTCAGTTGAGCTACTGACTCTTGATCTCAGGTTGCGTCTTCATCTCGGGGTTGTAAGTTCAAGCCCCGTGTTGAGCTCCACATGGAGCCTACTTACAAACAATAACAACAACAGCAGAAAACTTACTCCCACAATCTCCACCACTCTGGAAATGGGATAATCTGAGTATCTTTTGCCTACTTTCTTGTTTACTATAAATCACATTGCTCTGGATGTTGAACTTGGCCTATGTTGGTACCCTCTTCAGTTAAAGAAGGATCCCTCAGTATGGAGTCATGTATCTGTGTTCCTTTGCTGAAACCTAAAAACTCATGCCTATTCTCATTCTTCTGGTACTTCTCAAGGTGAAAGAGCAAACAGGGAGATTTAGTAGAAAGACTACATACTGAGATGTGACAACCTCTGTCCCTACCTCTGATAGAGGTCTCCACATAGAACAGTTTGACAATTAGCACTTGATTCTGAAGGAAATTTCAGGTAGTTCATCTCAAAAAAAAAAAATTCAAATAATTTTCTGTGGGAGACTAGAAAAACTAATGTGAGCTTACCTATAAACAACCTGTCATTCTGTGTCCAAGCATAGTGGTCAGTCTCAGACTGTCATCCCAAAAGGAAGTCTGAAAGTTGACAAAATCTGATGACGTATGTAGAATATCATCATCTCTTCTCTCTTCTTTCTTAAAAATAAATGGATTCATGAGAATTGCCTGATATTTGAGAAATTCTAAAATGTAAAATTTAAAAGAATACTAAGATAAAGGAGAAATGGCCTTGAAGCAATTCGCAGGAGAGTACATATAAATTAAAAAGAAAAAAAAGGCAGAAAATGTTACATGTTAGTATCAGGAAAAATTTCTTGAGTTGAAGAAAAATGCAAGGCTTCAAATGGAAAGCACCCGGTAAGGGTTAGATGAAAAGGGTAGAGATAGGTGTAAATAGGTAACCCCCAGGTGAAATTTCAGAAAATAAGGTAAATAAAATATCCTAAAGTCTTCTAGAAAGTAAACAGTTTACCACCAAGCAGACATGTATTAGAAACATGCTCAGGCTTGTTGGCTGAAAACAAGGAAGCAACACCTTCAAAGGCAGGAAGGAACATGACTCATAATTAGTCAAAATATTAACCAAATATGGGAAAGAAAAAAAAAAGACAATTTTTTCATTTCATAGTTCAGAAAATGTACCCACAGTTTTCCTAGGAAAGTACTTGAGGATACATGTAGCAAACTAAAAGAGTAAACTAGGATGATACATGTAGCAAAAAAATAAAAATAAAAAAATAATATAAAAAAATCAGGGGGTAAACCAGGAAGATGACATAGTATCCAGAAACAGTATAAACACCCCAGCAAACTAGTCAAAGGAAAGCCCAGAATAACAACTCCACCAAAGGCCTTGAACAGGAGAATATATATTTCAGTAAGTGGGTTGCCAGAAATCAATGAAGTCCTTAAACAGAGAGTATTCCTGAGAGTTTGGCTCACTTGAGGCTACGAACTACTATGCATAGAATATAGGAATAATAAGGTGTCTCTAGGACATAGTAAAATGAAAAAAGGAATGGTCCAAATATGAAAGACTTGGTCCAAATTAGAATATGAAATAAGCATACTACTAAGAGGGATAATAATTGTTGTTATTGTGTGGGACCAATAACAAGCTGGAAGACATTGCAGTTATGACAAATAAGACATATTTCTTCTCCCAAGATTAAAATTAAAAAAAAAAAAGCTGCATGGAGTATGCAAACTGTGTTGTTCACTGTGTTTGGCCACTAACCACATATAGTTATTTAAATATATAGAATTTACCTGAAGAAAATACAATCTAAAATTCAGCTCATCAGTTTCACTAACCACATTTCAAAATTCTCGATAGGCACATGTGACTGCTGGCTACCATACTGGACAGTGCAAATATAGAACATTTTTGTTATCACAAAAATTTCTATGGAACAGTATTGATATAGAGAGAGTGTTATACCACTTAAAGAAAAGGTTAAACATGCAAATCAAACTCTGTATTTTAGGTATATTTCTTAGCACAGGCTAGCCTGTTACAACAAAATACTATAAACTCAGTGGCTTAAACAATAGACATTTATTTCTCACTTCTGGAGGTTTGGAAGCCCAAGATCAAGGTACCAGTGGACTCTGATGAGAACCCTCTTCCAGGTTATGGATGCCTTTGTGCTATATTCTTATGTGGAAGAGGGAAGGGAAACTCTGTCCTTCTTAGAAGGACACTAATCTCATCAGAGATTCTCAATTTCCTGATCACATCTAAACCAAATTACGTCCCAAAGCCTCCCATCCCACCACCACCAAATACCATCACAGTGGAGATTAGGGCTTGGGCATATAAATTTTGGGGGACACATTCAGACCATAGTATTCTACCCCTGCCTCTCTCTCTACAAGTCATATCCTTTTTGCCTTCAAAATACATTCATTTCATCGCAACAGCCCCACAAGTCTTAGCTTGTTCCAGTATCAGCTCTAAAGTATCAATTCCAAAGTCTCAACCAAATGGATCCGGGTGATTCACAGTGAGGCTAGCCCAGCCCCTAAGATTTTTTGGAATCCATTTGGTCTTTTAGCAGAAACAGTGGATCATCTTTGACATGCCTTGGACCCATTCCTCCCTTTTCTTGAAGAACGGCACAAGTTAAAAACTGAGCTACCCTATGATCCAGCCATTGCACTACTGGGTGTTTACCCCAAAGATACAGACGTAGTGAAGAGAAGGGCCATATGCACCCCAATGTTCATAGCAGCAATGTCCACAATAGCTAAATCATGGAAGGAGCCGAGATGCCCTGCAACAGATGACTGGATTAAGAAGTTGTGGTCCATATATACAATGGAATATTACTCAGCAATCAGAAAGAACGAATTCTCAACATTTGCTACAACATGGACGGCACTGGAGGAGATAATGCTAAGTGAAATAAGTCAAGCAGAGAAAGACAACTATCATATGATTTCTCTCATCTATGGAACATAAGAACTAGAATGATCAGTAGGGGAAGAAAGGGATAAAGAAAGGGGGGGTAATCAGAAGGGGGAATGAAACATGAGAGACTATGGACTATGAGAAACAAACTGAGCGCTACAGAGGGGAGGGAGGTGGGGGAATGGGATAGACCGCTGATGGGTAGTAAGGAGGGCACATATTGCATGGTGCGCTGGGTGTTATACACAACTAATGAATCATCGAGCCTTACATCGGAAACCGGGGATGTACTGTATGGTGACTAACATAATATAATAAAAAATCATTATTAAAAAAAAAAAAAAAAGAAGAGAATAGTTTATCATTGGGTCTTGCAGAATGTAAGTCCAATAGGCTTCCTTCATTTCAGCTAGTCTCCACCCTCTTCGATTCAAACTGGCAGTTTTCCCACCCAAGTGGCTGATTCAGTCCATGGTTCACACTAGACTAACCTCCTTATCCGACCGTTACTAGGTTACACCTAAGTGTTCTCCTCAGAACACACTTTCTCTCTCTCTCTCTCTTGTTTTTTTTTTTTTTTTTCAGTAGGGCAGGCTGAGAATTTTCCAAATCTTTAAGTTCCTTTTCCTTTTTACATAAAAATTCCTTCTTCAATTTATTTCTCTCTTCTGGCATTTTACACTAAGCAGTCAAGAGGCCAAGCCACTCCTCCAAAACTTTGCTTAGAATTCTTCTCCGTAAAATATTCAATTTTATCACTTGCAAGTTCTATCTTCCATGAAACCCTAAAACACTTAAGCCAAATTCTTCACCACTTTATGATGAGGACTGACTTTCATCCATTGTCCAATAACATCTTCCTCATTTCCATCTGAGATCTAATCAGAATCGCCCATAGGGTTCCTATTTCTCCCTATATTCTGCACATGGTTATTTACACGTTCTCTAGGAAGATGGACATTTTCTCCATAGCTCTCCTCTTTTCTTTCCGAGCTCTCACTGGCATCACCATTAACTGCAATACAAGATCTTTCTAACATGCACCTCGAAACTCTTTCATCCTCTGCTCATTATCCAGTTCTAAAGCCACTTCCACATTTTTATCTATTTGTTAACTAGCACTCCACTTCGCAGTGCCAACTTCTATATTTGTCACTTCTGGCTGTTATTTCAAAGTACCATAGACTGGGTGGCCTAAACAACAAACGTTCATTTCTCACAGTTTTTGGAGGCTGGAAAGTCCAAAATCAAAGTAGGTTCCTGGTTCATAGACATCTGTCTTTATCTGTCCTCATGTGACCTTTCCTTGGGGAATGCATTGGAGAAAGAGAGAACTCTGGCTTCTTTCTCTTCCTGTAAGGATATTAATCCCATCATAGGGGCCCTAGCCTCATGCCTTATCTAAACTTGCTTACCTCCCAGAAGGCCTACCTCCAAGCACCATCACACTGGGAATTAAGGCGTCAACATATGGAATTTGAGGCAACACGAACATTCAATCTATAGCAGTATATCCATACTAAATCTATAAGTTAATGTATAAAGAAATGCATGGAGATAATATTCACAAATTCAGTGTATCAGTTTATGACTTGTGCTATCTTTATGTCTTTATATCTAGATCACACCTATGGTCTTGGGTTCAACTGGGCTTTTTTGCTAGATGCTTTACTCTGTCCTTTTGTCTTATTAAGCTAAAAAAAATCTATTATCTTCATTTGCTACGGAGTCCTCAATTCTTATTTTTTTATAATTGTCTTGGAGCCATGGAAAGGGATAGGACAAATAGTCAGTGAATGAATATCATATAATCAGATACAATTCAAATAGATTAAAAGCCAGGAGGTACTGAACACTCACCATGAGCAAAGCACTCTGTCTGCCCTTCTTGGACATCACAAGATCAAGAAAAGATTCATTTGATTCCCTCACTTTAATTCCACCACGTTCTCAGGGATTTTCTTCACTGCATTTGATGAAGCTCCATGGAGCATCTTTAATGAGTAAGATCAAATAAATGCTTTCTTCTGCTCAGTTAGTCTTTCTTCATGCTGGTCTAACACACATACAAAACAAACAGTTATTAGAAGCTAAGTTAGATCGTGTGTGTGTGTGTGTGTGTGTGTGTGTCTTAGACACATTCTTACACTTTCCATGTACCACAGTATCTAAATTTAACTCATTTTCTAAATTTTCTAAAAAGATAAATAGCATCCTGTTTGGTGTCTAGCAGCTGCCACCTGAATCACAAATTCTGAGATTTCTTATCCAGTTCGTCTAAAGCAACTTTTGGGCTTGTGCTCACTCATGTGAACAACTTCAGTCTGGAAAGGCAGTAATAATGGAAAAAGATGAAGAAAGAAATAAACAATTTGTTAAACAAATAGAATTTAACAATGAATGCTGTTGCCTCATAGGAAGTGGGAAAGGATTAGGAGAGCACAATATTAGAATTTATCCAGAGAAAGAAACAGAAACAATCTCCTTTCCTTTCCCACTGCACTCTCAATTTAGTGATCATGAGCTTGTAACCCAAGGAGGAAAGAGAATAAAGACTAAAAGTTTAGAGCTTTTGGAACTGAATAAACTGTTTATGTTTCTATTTCAGGTTTTGTTTTAAACAATGAACATTTCGGTGATGGTGAAGGGTATATCCATTTTTGTTTCTTTTCTTTTCTTTTTTTTTTTTTCATGCGGGACTCCCTGTATCTCTCTTGTGATCCTGAGTATGTGATCAGGAATGAATGAAAGAAAGAAAGAGAGAGGGAGAGAGAGAGGAAGGAAGGAAGGAAGGAAGGAAGGAAGGAAGGAAGGAAGGAAACAAAAAGAAAGAGAATGTTGTAGTCACTTTTTGCATCCAGAGAAGGAGAAGAGCCAAATGTGAAAGGTTGTCAAGGAATTTGCATTGGCTTTAACTTGAAGGTGCAAAAGAGGAATTTTATGCTTCCTTCTAAGTTAACCATCCCAATTTCAAAGGTTTAATAAATCAGCTTAGTTGTAATAAAGCTTCTTAAAACACATTTCTTTTCCAGTATTGCAATATAATTCTGTATCTGATTTCAATTTTTATAGTGATTTGTACTCTTATTAATAACATATTTTATTAAAACTAGCTTTGTATAAACAAAGATTAGAATACATGGAGGAGGGGCGCCTGGGTGGCACAGTGGTTAAGCATCTGCCTTCGGCTCAGGGCGTGATCCTGGTGTTATGGGATCGAGCCCCACATCAGGCTCTTCTGCTGTGAGCCTGCTTCTTCCTCTCCCACTCCCCCTGCTTGTGTTCCCTCTCTTGCTGGCTGTCTCTCTGTCGAATGAATGAATAAAATCTTAAAAAAAAAAAAAAAAAGAATACATGGAGGAATTAGAATTTCAGCATTTAATGATGCAGTATCAAGGCATATGAATGTAAAAAAGTTTTGTCAAGTTAAACAAGACATACTTAACCTCTGAATGGCTCATTAGCCCAAATACTAGAATTATGAATTGCAATGGAAAAATTATAATATACTGCTATGTGAAGTCTATCTTATCAATTATCTCAGTATGGCTTGAGCTTCAATTTAGGACATCAAATAAATCCCCAGCAGGCAACATTTCCTGGGGGAAATAATAATGATCAGAACTAACTTTCTGTACTTGGGAAATACTGGAATCCAGAAAATACATAGCCAACAACATAGTGAATAATCATTGACATATATTCCAGTTAGCTTTAAGTGATTAATTACATTGTCTTAAGACTGTAGAAATTAGTACCATGTTGACTCAACTATTGCTATTTTCATCTCTCTTTGTCCTTATTAGACATTAAAACAAAACAAATCAAAACAAAACATGTATAGTGTCGTACACTTTGGCTTTTGAATTTTAGACTAGAGGTTGAATCCCTGCTCCACTATTTTTTAGTTCTGCAAACTTAACCAAGTTAGTAAGCCTTTCATAAATTTAGTTTCCACAAATCTTTATATCATTGTCATCAGCATTATCATTATCACCATCATCATCATCCTTAATAAGTAAGTATAGCACATATGTGTGCCCTATACTATGTGCCTTTGAGCTATCACATATTTCAGCTCCATTTATGGTAGAGGGTTTCTAGTCTTTCTTTTAGTGCCTCATATCATGGGCCTGCTGAGACTCTCAACTTTCCTGTCTCTCTGCTTTTCCTAATGAAAGGAAGTTTGCTTAGATGCGGTATACTCAGGGAAGACTCGGGTAATAGGGATGGGGTGGACATAGGGGTAGAGGGATTGGCCTTTGGTGCAACTCCACCTTTCCTACGTTGGAAGCCCAATCATCTGGCATATTCTACCACAAGGCCAACAGTGGGATTGAGCCTCAACAGGCCATAGTTCGGTAGTACATCTGCAGTTATCTTTCTTCCTTCCTTGTCTTATTATCTCTCCTTCCACCCCATCTCTGCTTCCTTACTCAGACTTTTTCTCAAATAATCTACCTGTATCCACCTACTTGTCCTCAGTTCTGGTAGGAATTAGAGTTGTTTCTTATCATCATGGCAGTCATCATTTTCATTGTCATGATCTTCATCATTATTATCATTGTCATCAGGATTATTTTGGTGTTTATTTCCATATTTCTCACATTATTATAAGAAAATAGTAATTAATATTTCCTTCCAATAGGTAGAGATTTCTGTAACTGGTAGAGATTTCTGTAACTGATATATTTATTTGACATTCTGGAATGCAAAATAAGAAAATAAGACAATTGTAAGAGTTGTAGAGCACCTTTGTGGTTGCTTACGGTGCCCTTGAGTTGAATAACATTAATCAGAATTTGCATAATGTAGATTTTATAATGACTTGGTGAACTATTAAGATTTTTTTCTTCCCTTAATTTAAGCTCGCTGTAGTGATGTGTCATATCAAATGGTTTATATCAAAAGTATATTTGGGGTGCCTGGTGGCACAGTTGGTTGAGCATTGAACTCTTGGTTTAGGAACAGGTCATGATCTCAAGATTGTGACATCAAGTCCAGCGTTGGGCTCCATGCTCAGCGGGAAGTCTGCTAAAGATTCCCTTTCCCTCTGCCCTTCCTCTGCTTGTTTTCTCTCTTTCTGTCCCCAACTCAAATAAATAAATAAATCTTTATAAAAGGTATTTTTTTAAAGTACAGAAATAAGCAAAGTGATTTTCAAACCCTAAAGCACTTTGGGAACCCATATTATTATAAAACCGATTGTTCTAATCATTTTTATCTACTCATCAAATATTTAAGTAGTTGACATCCATAAAAATATTTATATATCAGAAGATAATACAGTTATAGTGTATAAAGTATTATATAACTTGAAATGCTTATTAACTCTGATCAGTCTTCCCCAGGATTACTATATTTCATCTGCTTAGCATATGGTGACCTTCATTTTCATTGTCATTGCTTTAAAACATGTTATCAATCCAAGTTATATTTAAATCTATTTAATTCTATTCAATAATGAAAATTGCACAGAGCTGTACTATATATTTTTTTAACCATTAAGGCTTAATAATTTCAAATGAATCCTTTGTTGTATGAGATGCAATGTATTAGAATGAAAAAAAAACAAAGCTACTTCATAGTAATAGCTTTGGGCTAAGTCAAGTTTTGACACACAATAAAACCATTTGATATATAATGAGAACATATATTCAATACTGAGAATTAAAGTAAAGAACATGAACCACTTAAAATGTTACTGCTATCTGCTCCATAATTCCTCACACAAGTTACCTGTACTGTACCAGTAGTAATCTGCATTCTGTGGATCAAAGATGAATAAGACAGAATTACTTCATTCTTAGCAGATCATAATCTATTAGGGAAAAAATAAAAGCATAGTTACAAGTACATTTTATAAATTCTCGTTATATATATTAAAACAAAACTATACAATTATAACAACAGGTGATGATCACACAAATTTCATGGAAAGATTGCATTTGAACTGGATCTCGAAAAATAAGAAGACAGTTCCAAGTGAAGGGTTTTGAGGAGAAAATTCCAGGTCATATGGTATCATGGACAGAGGATGTGCCTGAGTAGAAGAGATTACCATAATTAAGGCATCATCCAGGTTGATGGAATATGGTGTGGAAACCTCAAAAGATCAAGTAGATCATGTTGTCATGGATATTGTATTTTATACTACATATTTGAAATTCACCATGAAGAAGGAATTTGAAGATTATAGGTAGACATCCTCTTCTTTATTTAACATCTCATTTTTGGATTTCTCAAGTTCTCAGGAAGACATTTCTTTGTTTCTTTTTCTTGTCTAAAATCTCTCCTGAGGTGATGATCACTTCTGGTCCCATAGTGACCATCTGTGTGTGGATAATTGTGAAATTTACATTTCCACTACAATATTTTTTCCTGAAAGATAAACAGATATGATACACATCTACTTATCTTCCCACAGAAGTCTAAGAGGAATCTCAAAATAAATACGTTCGAAACTAACTCATTGATTTATCCTTAAAACATTTTATCACTGATATTCCCCATTTCAAGAAACTACCACCACCACACATACACACATGCACATGCAAATTAAGAATCAAAGGAACTATGTTTAGTTGCTTTCTTTCTCCAACATCCTATATGCCTTCCAATCTATCAACAGGTGCTGATTTCACCATCAAAATCATCATGATCTTGGGGCACCTGGGTGGATCAGTTGGTTAAGCATCTCTCTTCAGCTCAGATTGTGATCTCAGGTCCCTGGGATCCAGCTGCATTGGGTTCCTTGCTCAGTGGGGAGTCTACCTCTCCCTCTCCTTCTGCCCCTCCTCCCTGCTCATGTACTCTCACTCTTTCTCTCAAATAAATAAATATATTTTTTAAAATAATCATGATCTCTTCTCTATTTCCACTCTTACCAGACTTATCCCTGTGACCACCTTGTCTTCTGGACCAGTGGAAGAGCCTCTTAACTAACCTCCCTGCTTTCACTCTTGGCTTCCTCTAATCAATTCTTCACACCATAGCCAAAGGTATCTTTTAAAAAATGTGTTGCAGTTTTTCTTATACCATTTTTTCTCTTATTTAGTATAGACAAACCATACCATCTCTCTGGCTGTTTTTGCTTACTTCCTGAGTAAGGCCTTAAAATGTCCTGCCAATTACTTTTTTCGTGCACGGTCATTCTATGTTTTACCAGTAATTTACCCATTGTTTTATCTTCAACATATTATTTATAATTAGCATAAATTATCCCTTTTTACTATATTTTTATTTGCCAATTTTCTGCCACCAATTCCACATTAAAAAACCGGAATGTTAACTCTATGACAACAAAACTTATGTCTGTGTTATTTCACTGCAGTGACATTTAACACCAAAGAATCACAAAAATATTTGTAGAATAAAAAAAAAAAATAATGCAAGTGACTCCAACATCGGTGCAACCCCAGGCAAATATGAGACATGAGCTTCAGAGAAAGATACGGCGTAGTCTTCATTTATATTGGCCGAATGTATGTGACAATTGTCAACCTATAGAAAGCATTCCATAAACATTTCTGGAAAGACTGAATAGCCTACATTAGAGAAAGAAGAGATACAGAGATAATATATTTCCAACAACAACTATATGGCATGGCAAAATTCAAAATATCCTTGTTCTCAGAGAGCAAACATAGATGGCAGCTGAATGATAAGAGTCGTTGGTATCACCAAATAACTTCCACTGTAGGAGTAAAAGAGATCCTGTAACAGAGGTCATAAAGTAAACCAGATGAACTATGGCTTCAGGCAAAACAAGGACACTAATGAGGAAACCAGGGAGAATCTAGCACAGCACAAAGACCAATATTCTAATGTTAGGCCCCTTTGCCACTCTCAACGAGGAAACAAAAACTTTCCTTTGAACATGCATTTTAGATAGATAGAAATGAACATTCGCCACAATCAAAAGAAAGTTAAAATATTTGACCCTAAATAGCTATGTGATTTTCTGGATCAAAAAAAAATTTATTTTTTAAAGATTCCACCCATTTATTGGAGAGTGAACCAGAGAGAGAGCACAAGCAGGGGGAGAGGCAGAAGGAGAGGGAGAAGCAGATGCCCCGGCAAGCAGGGAGCCCAACACAGACTGATCCCAGGACCCAAGGATCATGACCTGAGCTGAAGGCAGATGCTTAACTGACTGAGTCACCCAGGTGCCCCTGGATCAAAAATTTTTAATGGAATAGTGAGACAATGATGGTGTTGATGATGAGCTCATTGAGTTGTCATGGAAAGTAAATGCTTTGTTCTTATATGTATCACCAACCAGATGATATATATCATCTGTCATCTTTATATCTAACAAATATTGAAGATGTTCTGCAAATTTTGTCAGAAAAAGAGGATAGCACAATCTCTCTGTCAAAAGTCATCCAGGAGCATATACTCCAGCAATAATTCTGCCTTGGCTTCAATTAGAAATAAAACCAGTCATTAAGCATTAAAACCACTCACTTGCCTTAATTGCTGTACTTACATGATTTCTCATTATGTTTGACTATCTAGAGACATTTGCTGATGGAGAAGGACTTTCCTCTTTATGTCTGTTCATCACCTGCTCTGAGACTAATTTGGATTCATAGGAAAAAAAAAAAAAACAAACGGCAGTTTTTACAGCCTGATTCCCACCCAGTGTAGTCTACAGGATTGTTACGAAATAAATCTTCAATAAACTTGCGGAATTGAGCATTTCCACCACTTCAGACTAATCTAACGAATGGAGTGCAAGATTTTGGTTTACTTACTTTTGTGGTCATAAACACAGTTAATATTTAAATATAGACGAAACCTTTTTTTGTGGAAGGTGAACTTACACAGAAAATCCCTTAACAGAAAATACAGAGGCTGTGTATGCATGCTAAGAGAAAGCTAACATTTTTAACAAATTAGTGAGCGTATCCAAGTCCTAAAGTTGGCCCCTCCCCTCAAGCACCAAAATTTTAGGAATAAAGATGGTTGTCTAATAAGACAGTAATTGTTGAAGTGATGATGTTAATATATGGCAACTATTTTCTGGAACACAAAAGAGTCTCTGGAGAAACGACAATATTTGAGATTTCTTAGAGTATTTTCCCATCCATATCTGTACCTCTAGGGAATGCTTTTTTTTTTTTTCCTCTCTCTTGAGGACTTGGTAAATGTTTACTTTTGTGTTGAGCCACTTAGGCCAACTTGCCTATCTATGATAATCATCTGGTAACTCGGTTACAAAGATTGATGCATACAGTAAGAGTAGAGGCAGCAAGGTCTCAGAAAGAGTGGACATTGGAAAGAATATAATTCAAGAACTGGACAATATAGGGGAATTGGAATAATACCAATTCGAGGAGAATAAGAACTATGATGGGATTTTAGAGTTTAAATATGTACCGCATTGGTTTTATGAGCCTTAAAAACCTCGATAATTTAATCCTTGAAAGAATCCAGGCACATTAGGTAATTCAAAAACTACAGAACTTGATGGAGGTTTACTCAACTAGACATTAGTGGAGCTAGGATTTTATCCTAGGTTTATCTGACTCCAATCGTCATTCTCTTTTCAATATTCAACACTAACTATCGCCAATAGCAAGCACATACGGTCAGGAAACAAGTCATAAATTTGAAGTAAAATAACATTTTTCAGTCATTCAAGAATATGGTATTATAGAAATAATAGAAGGAGCCTTTCTGGAATCAGAGGGTATTCAACAATGCATTCCAGGGAGAATTAAGAGATTATTGATTTCACTTAATTTGGAAACATTTTGATTATAAATCGTGACAGACAGCTATCCTCTATTTCCCCAGGAAAGTCTTTAGAGAGTTGCTGTAGGCAATTTCAAGTAAACCTTCAAGGAACACTCTTTCAAATTTTTTGAGATGTTTTTTCACTTATTATTATCTTATATTTCAGGCACAGTAATAAATGGAATTCATATGCTAATGTTAGAACCAGAACATATGATATTGAACAGAAAATTTTATTTGAAATAAGTTGAAACCACAGATTTGACATAGCAAATTCTGTAGAATTAATGGAATGACTTGAAATGTTCCATGCATGTCAATTCATATCTTTGTCCTCACAAGATTTCTACTCTATATTCAAACAAACAATTTATTGAATTTTTATCCAAACTGATGTGTTAACCAATGTAGCAAGTCACATTAACTCCAACGTGACCGAAACCACTGGGCAGCTGAAATGTTAACAAACAGTTATCAAAAGAAAAAATCTTGACTGCATGGCCTGAGGTTACATTTCAATGATGCATATAAACTGGGTCATAGAGTTAAAAAATGATATACTCTGCAGTTTTAGGAGGACTTGAAGAGTAACTCATTTTTAGTTGTCAAACAAATGTTATCAGCTCTGGCTGGGTTCATTGTTCATGCCAAATATTTTGGATCATTCCATGAAATTAAAAGCATCACAAATAGTTAACATTGATTTAAATATTACCACATGACGATATAAACCTGTTTATAGGTTTGCATTTTTCATTTTAAGACAAATATCACTATACTCCTTCATAAAAGGATAGAGTGTTTGCTGTATAATAAAACTACAGAATGGGAGTGAGCTAGGTACAGTCACTAGCGTTAACCAATTAACACCAATGTTTCATAGTTTTTTTCATGCAAATTATCAACAAAACAAAACGAAATCATTTCAGTATGTGAACCTCATCATGGAAAAGTCATTGAAAAGGAAATATAATCAACAAGGAAAGGAAATGGCATTTAAATGATACTGCTTCATGGGATGTAACGAATTTAAGATACAAGGAATGTCTTCGCTTTGGGAACAAACTCTCTGTAAGCAGTAAGAGTAGAATGAAGAAAACAACTTTGGACACTGCAGTAAATATGAAGTGAGGACACCATAACTGGTGGAGTATCTAGATTGAACTGTGTGTCTAATTCAAGGAAAGAAACAATTTATTCCTGGGACGAATAGTAATAACTTTGGTGGAAAAGGCATTCATATTCTATAGTCAATAAGTGGAACATAAAGGAAATAAGGAGTGAATAGGAGAAAAACATTTATGAGTGAAGTTCTAACATTTTTTAGATTTTCTCTAATATAAATATTGAGTGGGTATGTGCCATTTGAAGGGGTTTCAGCATAAAGGAAAATAACTGTGATTGTTGTGAGATTGTTGACATTATAAGCGTTTATATTGAAGATTAAGCGAGGAATGTGCATTTCCAATCCTTCCCTAAAAAAAAAAAAAATAGACCATTTGTTATTCAACATCCGCAATCATAGACTCTCAACATCACAAAAGTAGTTAAAACTTAGATTTAAAAAATGCATTTTTGAAAGGTAAGGGTCTGCTTTTCTCCCTATATCCTGTCCCATTGTCTTTTGATGTATACATGTATATCTCAGGTATTTTTTAAAAAATATTTTGTTTATTTTAGAGAGAGAGAGAGAGCATGCAGGAGGGTAGGAGGGAGAGGGAGAGAAAGAATCTCAGGCAGATTCCGCACTCAGAGAGGAGCCAGATGCGGGACTTGATCCCACAACCCTGAGATCCTGACCTGAGCTGAAATCAAGAGCCGGCTGCTTAACTGACTCAGCCATCCAGGTGCCCTGTAACTGACTTTTTTTTTGACAAATTAATGAAATATTTCAGGAAGCCTTACAAAGCAAATCAAGTCTATAGAGTTCTTCCAGCAAACTAGTTTATTACGTTGGGGTAATGTGAGTGCAGGGAGAGAAGAGACTATCGTTCTACAACTTGTTTAATAATAAACCCATTTTCTTTAAAGTAGCACAAACAGTAGATGGAACAAAGACTTTGTGGGGTTGAAGAGATCACAGTGTGATTCCCGCCTCTGCCTCTTTTCAGCTCTAAGGTGGAGGCATATTCACAGCCTGGATAGGGCATAACCTTCCCTGTAACTTTCACTGTGAGTCATTCTATTGTCAACAATCTAGTAACAATTACAATTTCACTTTACTTTCTGTGAAATTGGGAAAAAATAGCTACTTTTCTTTTTTGAAAGAAGTAATCTGAAGAAGTAAGAATTCAGCTGTCTCTGTTTTATATTCTGTGACATGAGCACAGAAGTTGAGAAGTTCTGAATGTGTCAGTGTTGGGTTGGTGGTTGTGGGTTATAGTTCGCTCCTGTGTCTTAGTAAAAGAGTGACCACAAAGTGTGGAATCATCTCCACCGAGGAGGGAGCATTTACCCATGGTTTAAACAGCCTCACGATGGTTTTGTGCTTGAGATATTGATGTTTCTGCAGTTCAGGTTCTCTGACAACTTACCTTCATTTCTTTCCCAGCACATAATAATTTGGATTAGGTTTAGTATTTTTTGAAAAGTTTATTTAAAATATTTATTACAGTAGTGGAATCCCTATGTCGAAATTGTTTATATGTGATTCAGTAGTGATTTATAATTTTTTAAATTTCTATTTGTGGATGTTTTTTCATTTATAATTTTTTGTATTTGGTTTTTTATTTTGTCCTCTTTTTCTTGAATAGTTTGATATCTGGTATTTTTTTTTCCAAAGAATCAGCTCCTATTTATTTATCA
Source organism: Ursus americanus (assembly GCF_024610735.1). NCBI lineage: Eukaryota > Metazoa > Chordata > Mammalia > Carnivora > Ursidae > Ursus > Ursus americanus. The sequence continues at coordinate 47,106,831 of NC_142141.1, read as the reverse complement.
GCGCTCCTATTTAACAGAAAATCGTGATTTTTAAATATTGTTTTCTCATATTTTAATTAAAATTTGCCTTTATTAACACTTTTTATTTTCTTTGTTAGTCTGTTTATTTTTTAAATTTTTTCTTTGATAATGTTATTCCACTTTTTTCCCTTCTTCCCTTCCTTCCTTCTCTCTTGCTTTTCTTTCTTCCTCTTTTGTTCATTTGTTCATTCTCTGTTCATATTTCTTTCTTTTGTTCTTTCGTTCTTTCTTCTTTTAGAATGTAAAGGTTAAATGATGCCATCTTGTTTTTAATATTTCTTATATTCTTTCTTAGTGATCAAGGAATTTAGTTTGTACTGTTCTTATATTGGGGCATTTAGTGATGTGTTCTACTTCAAAATAACACATCACTACTGCATATGTGAGAGCGTGGGTGTGTGTATGTGTGTAGGTCTGTGTGTATATATTGAACTTTTTGTCATTATCTTGTATAACTTGTTCTCTTTTTCACTAAATCTTTCATGGGTTAAGATATATACACTTACGATACTAATATATTGTATTTATTTTAATACATTATTATACTTTGTGAGATTTTGCTTCATATAGTTTGATAAATTTGAGATACTGCCAATATAATATTATTAGTAGCAGAGTGGTACCCTGCAGATCTTCATTGTGCATTTTCTCTTCAGTGTAATACCATTTCTTTGCATCATTTAGTGTATTCAACCTTGGGTTGACTATCAGCTATTTATTTCGAAAATAACGCACTCTCTTTAAATTTACCTACTTTGCCGTTCCTCATCATTTAAGTTCTGACATTTATTTATTTATTACTCTAACTTATTTATCTTCTATAGCGATCCAACGTAGATAGATCAAGATTTTACACATCTGATTATATATAGATTTATCTCTATATATGATAGAGACATTTATCTATGTATTAAATGATTATATAATCATCTAATTCAGAATCCAGAATGAGAATATATATTAAATATGTAGTTATGAAAGTATAAAAAATGCTTTAAGACTTCTAAATTATAAAATAAAAATCTGTATCTGTATCTATATAGAGAAATAAGAAAACTTTGATTCTGAATCAAGGTATAATAAAAATATAATTTAAAATGCTCAGTATAATGATGGAATATATATACCTGTTTTCTCAATACCTGTGAATTAGCTAAATGATAGTACAGTAACTGTGAATGAATTTGTGTCTGAATGTGTTGAAGTTTGTGCCTTGGGTACACATCCAGCAGCTTTTCTCTTTTGCCCTTACAAGGACAGGAGATCGGACTAGCTTGTAGTAGTAACCTATTTTCTCAAAGTTTTTATGGTGCTTTAATATATATTTATGTCTGCTGAACTCCCTCTGTGTGCAGCTGTTGGGATGCATGCTATTTCTGTTTCTTCTCCTTCTTTTGTCCTTGTCCTTGATATTTAAAAAAAGATTTATTCATTTATTTGAGACAGAGAGAGAGAGCATGAGAGAGTAGTGGGGAAGGGCAGAGAGAGAGGGAGAGTCTTAAGCAGACTCCACGCTGAGGGCAAAGCCCAACACAGTGCTTGATTCCACAATCCTGAGATCCTGACCTGAGCAGAAATCAAAAGTTGGATGCTTAACTGACTGGGCCAATAAGATGCCCAGTCCTTGTCCTAGATATTAATCCCAAGGGACATTCTTCCACTCCCCTCAACTCACTCTCTTTTTTTCTCTCTCTCTATTTCTATGTCTCTCTAATGTGGGATTATAGACAGTAAAGATGACCTCTTTTTGCTATTTCCTCTGTGCATGAGAAATTGGGTACTGACAGAGCAGTTTTTCCTACTTCTCTTTCTCACATCTGACATTAATAACACTGATGCATTTGGAAGACTGCTAATATTTTGGAGGTGTGGCTTCTGCTAATTTAATTGAAGGAAGTTTACCCCCACTTTTATTTATTTATTTTTATTCATCTCTATTTTAATATCCTCTTCAAAGAAAACTCTACAGGATTCATAAACTTAGTAGCATGCACCATGATAACTGTCATAAGGGATGCATCCACTAATTACCTATACACTACCCTTCATATCATCATTTTTAGCCAAAATATCCCACCCATGGAGCTTAGTGACCCTTGCTTATAAAGTGCACAGCATAAAAAACTAGCAGAAATGGACTCACCAGTCTGCATGATGTTTGGAAGGAGGAATATTATGATCTCTCCATATATTATAAGTCTGCATATGAGAGGAATGCTAGGCATATGATACCCAAGCATTTCAAGAGTGATCCAAGGAATAATTTTTAATTTATTTTATAATTAAAATTTTTTAGTTATTAAAAAAAAAGTAGTTTTCGTTTCTCAAAGTGTATCAAGAGAATTCTCCCAACTTTACCTGTGTGGCTCTACTTACCACTTGCACATGCTGGTGCACAATGAATAAACATATAAATGAATACATTGATAATTGTGAGAACCTAATTACTGTCACCTCAGTTTGACTAGATTCATTGTTTCGGCATGGTGGAGACATATTCTGGGTACTGCTTTAAATATTGGCTTCTTGCAAGCACAGAAAAACTAGAATCAAACTTCCCAAAGTTTAGTTCACTGAACACTAATTTCACTTTTTTTTTGTAGAGTAAACTTTAAGGTCAAAAGCCTCGGAATTGCTGGGTTAAATGTCTTCACCTTTGTCACTCTTGCATTGGGGCTTTAAAAGACTGCATAGAATTCCAATAATGGATTCCAGTTTCATCATTCAACAGTCTTCAGTTGATCATTTGAAATTATTCTCACTCATTTGGTTGACAATCATAAATTAACAGAATTGTGAGGAAATTTGGTAGTTTTTTTTTTCTTTTATCATGAATTACATGCCATTATTTCCAATTAGGTATTTATAGGCAATAGCCTAGAGTAATAGTCCTTCCATGCTATAATGAGAAAAACTTATAATACATAAGAAAGGACATTTATGAAAGCAATATCATGAATTTTAAATATTTATTGTAGAGAATGATGTGTCATTTTCTATTTTAGTGGTTATTTAATGCTTGTATGAAAATTATAAACTATAATAAAAGTGTAAATTGTTACCTCATCATTAGATACTCTGCCAAAATACTTGAAAAAAATAGTGTTAACCCATAATATACCAATAAAAATGGTCATTACCATTTTCTACCTTGAGCCATAGGACCCTTAGAATTTTTTAATATCTAAGTCATATTACAAATACATTTTTTGAAGTAACGTTAAACGCAATGAAACATAATGAAAAACGTAATGATAAACATAATGAAAAATGATCCAAATTTTTCATAAGGAAATGGGGAAACTACTTTGCATTAGGTAAATCTTGGCATTGAAGCATCACAAAAGATGAAAGAATACGATCAGGTGTCTCTTTAGCAAAACCTGACGTTCCAGATCCTCCTATTGAGTGACTAACTGAAGAAGAAAATCATATGCCATTTTTCCTTAGAAATATATAGCTGAATCAATATTCCTTTTTTAGAAAATTCATCTAGATTATAATCATTGAAGAGTCATTGTTTGAGATTATACTTTTATGATCAAGTTAACCATTATTATTAGTTTTGCACTCAACTGTTATGGTAGCCACTTGTCATTGGTAGCTACTTAAGTTTTAAATAAAGACAGATAAATTGAAGAATTTAGTTCCTCAGTTATACGAGCCACATTTTGAGAACTCTATAGCCTCAGTGACTGGTGGAAACTGTACTCAATAGTACAAATAAAATATTATCATTACTACAGAAAGTTCTATTGGGCAGAACTTGTACAGAGTTTTGCTGTCTCTTTCTATTCAGCTTCTGAGTTGTGCACTAATTGTGAAATATCTTCCTGGGTTGAATTTTACCCCTTTGCCATTAAGGTTGAAAAATAAAGAAATCTTTATTCTCAGTTTTGTTCAGTTAAAGCTAAAAACAGATTGGAAAAAATAGTCTATTCATTCTAATCTTTCATATTATTCTAACCCTGATGTTTTCTTTTTTAATTCAAAAATGCTTTTTGGGAATATGATATAATTCTGGAGTATTGACTTAGACTTTTCCCCCCCCATTACTACCTTATCTTTTGACTGCACTTTTATAATGTAACTATCATGTTATATATAGTTACTTTCTTCTGACTTTCATTATATGTTAATATTCTCAAGAATGTTTGTTTTTAAATCTCAAGCACTATGTCTTACTTAGGAATGCTAAATAAGTCTTAGAAGGAAATGTGTGAAGGAGAACGGAAAGTAAAAGATGAAGAGAGGAAAACAAAAAAGAAAATTATTTTTAAGGGAAGTCTTTGGGATATAGCAATAATCTGCAAAAATTATAGGAATTTGATATAAATGTGTATAACCACCTAATTTGCAGAAGAAGAGAATTGTATTAAAGATGCTAAGTAATTTGACAAAGGTCATGTATTAGTTTCTTATTGCTGCTGCAACAAATCGCTTCAAACTAGTGCTTAAAACAACACAAATTTATTGTCTCACAGTTCCTTAGGTCAAAAGTCCAACATGGGTAGTCATGGGCTAAAATCAAGGCTTTGGCAGTTTGTTTTTAAAGGAGAATCTATTTCTTTGAACTTTCTAGCCTCCAAATGTCCAAAGTTTGTAGATGCCTTCCATCTTTGTGTGTGTGTTTGTGTTTGCCCTGGAGTTCCCAATTTGTAACTAACTGAAGTCCAAAATAACACTAGCACTTCACAAGTAGTGCATGGACCTTATAACAGATATTTCCAACTTCTCCCTTCAGTGCCTTATAATATTGTCATTCGTTTTACTTTTTCTATCTATATCTATCTGTCTAACCTATAATAACGAAATACATTTTTTTCTTTTTTCTCTTTTCTTTTTTCTTTTCTTTTCTTTTCTTTTCTTTTCTTTCTTTCTTTCTTTCTTTCTTTCTTTCTTTCTTTCTTTCTTCTTTCTTTCTTCTTTCTTTCTTTCTTTCTTTCTTTCTTTCTTTCTTTCTTTCTTTCTTTCTTTCTTTCTTTCTTTTTTTAGAGAGAGAGAGAGTGTGCTTGTGTGGGTCAGGGTGGGGAGGATGAGAGGGAGAGAGAGAATCCCAAGCAGGCTCCACTCCCAGCACAAGCCCGAGCTGGAGCTCTATCTCACAACCTTGAGATCATGACCCGAGCTGAAATCAAGAGTCAGATGTTTAGCCCACTGAACCACCAGATGTCCCAATAATCAAAGACACTTTTGTTATCATTTTTTCAAACAAATGATCTGTTAGATTAACAGTATCTTATAATTTAGATTTTAAATTTTTCTTTACCCTTTTTTCTTTATCTAGATCTAATTTGTCAGAGAAAATCTTTTATTTCGTCTTCTCTTCTCTGAATAATAATTTTGCTGAATAAAGAAATATAAATTGGTGTATGTGTGTTTTATCTTTTAATATTTTGATATCTCGCTTGCATGGTTTCTGAAAACAAGTCCAGTATAATTCTATTCCTTGTTTCTGTATGTAAGGTATGAGTCTTTCCCTTCTCACTTCTTCCAAGATTTTCTTTTGGCTTTGTTTTTGCAGTTTGAATTGATATTCCTTGGTATAGATATATTGTTATTTATTCTGCTTAGTCTTCTCTGAGTTTCCTGAATCTATGGATTTTTGTTTCATTAATTTTGGAAAATTCTCAGTCGTTAATAATCCAGATAGTCTTTCCATTCCTTCCTCTCTTCTTCTATTATTCCCATTGCACATATATTACACTGTTTATAATTGTCCCACCGTTCTTGGATATACTGGTTATTTTCATCCTTTTTCTTCTTATTTTTCAGTTAGGTAAGATTCTTTTGACATATCATCTAGCTCACTATTTCTAGACTATCAATCCTCAGCCATTTCTAGACTTTTGATCAGATGTGGGAAAGGGGGTGCATTTCATAATCCTGTGGTTAGCTCTCTGTCTTCTAGTGAGCCGGTGTTCCAGGGCTGTG